>NC_051155.1:164167005-164467005 GCF_013339745.2 Dermacentor silvarum | reverse complement strand
GCGGAGCAGTCGGAGGCAGAGATATTTCAGGAGGCAACCGAGAGTGTGCAACACGAAATCCTTGCCCAACCCACGCCTCGTCAGATACAGCAGCTTGAAGAACAGATGAGGATGGTAAGGAAGCCTACATGCATGCTGTATTCACTCCTCTCGGGCTGTTATTTATTTTATACGAGAGTGTCAGTGACAGCCTGGCATTGTAAAAATTCCGATTGTTTTCCCTACCTGTGCTACACAAATCTTCTATGAGTGTAGCAAAACTGTGAGTGGCATTTGTGTTACTGGGTTTTCTTCTTCCCGGTTCAAGTTGTTGTGTAGCTGTTGTACTGTACTCTTAATAATGCCTGCATGCATTTGGTTGACCATTCCTGACGCTCTTTACATTGCAGCATGTCCAGCTCTTGGCGCAGATGTGTCTGCTGTGCAGCAACAGTGAACACCTTGGAAAAAATTTTGATATGGCCAAAACGCTTTTGGTAAGTGTGGTAGTGTTACATGGTGAAAAAGGCAAAATACATTCTATTCGTCTTGTTCAAGCACAGACTTCTAAAAAAAAATTTTTTTGTTCCCTCATATTAGGTTTTGTAAAAGTAATCATATGAATAACAGTAAACAGGCACAGTGGCAGAAGAGGGCGCTCTTCACACTCTTTTGCACATAAACACCATGCTTCTCCTATGCGTCTCTGCATGAACTGATCGCTTACCGTTCAAGCAGCCACTTAGCTGAGGTCAAATTGACAAAAAAAAAATTAAACCTTGATTTGGAGCATTTATAAACAACTAAGTAAACTTGTAGGCTTGATGCTTGGTAGGATGAAGAAGTTTGTCATTGGTTCTGCATCAGACAGAACTTGATGATAGTGCTCTGTGTCATTCAAGTGCTTCAAGTGATTTCACGGGACTACGAGCTGTAACATTGCACCCTGTCACGAAGCACATGCTTAAGTTATCTACATTTATGCCAGCTCCGAATAGGTGTCTGTTTAGGGTGTTATTTCCTTTGTGTCATTTGTCTGCTTTTGTCACTTATTGTATATTTTTACTTTTCAATTATACTATAACCCTTTCTTTAGGTTTGTCATAGTTAATATCAGAAACAGCCTGCCTTCTGTTCTGTGAATGTGTATTTATGTAGTATATACGATTAATTATCTTTTTTGGTGTTGCACCGTTGTAAATGTTATAACTAGCACGGATCCTGGCTAGCCTTGAGCTGGAGATCCAGATGCGTTGCACATCATCAGCAGCAGCAGCGGCAGCCTGTATTTATGTCCACTGCAGGACGAAGGCCTCTCCCTGCGATCTCCAATTACCCCTGTCTTGCGATAGCGTACTCCAACTTGCGCCTGCGAATTTCCTAACTTCATCATCCCACCTGGTTTTCTGCCGTCCTCGACTGCACTTCCCTTCTCTTGGTATCCATTCTGTAACCCTAATGGTCCACCGGTTATTCATCCTACGCATTACATGGCCTGCCCAGCTCCATTTCTTCCGCTTAATGTCAACTAGAACATCCGCTATCCCCGTTTGTTCTCTGATCCACACCGCTCTCTTCCTGTCTCTTAACGTTACTCCTAAGATTTTTCGTTCCATGGCTCTTTGTGCGGTCCTTAACTTCATCATGTGCGTTGCACATAATGTTCTGTATATACATCTGATTTGAATAAGGTACTCCTTTCTTAGTATGATTTTGCCCTTGTTTATTTTATGCCCAACTTTCCCCAAGGGTTTCCCCAAGGGTAGTTTTTATAAAGAAAGTAACTTGATTATTGTATGTTATGCACTACCATGATCACACCTTCTTATGCACTTCATTTTACATCATAAGCATTTACATAGATAGATAATGCTCAAGCAGCTGATTGTTATAAGTGATGTAGCTTTGTATGTAGGTATCACTATAAGTGGATCACATTGTGCATAGGAGGAATCCACCGCTGTCAGCATCATCACACCTTTGGCATTGATTGACCTGCATTACGTGAATGGCAGAACTTTGACGTGTTTGCTAGAATCTCCATCTCCTAGTAAGGCACTTGCCACGTGCACTGTCAGGCATTTAGAAAAAGCGTTGTATTCCGTTTTGCAAAAACTGCATGTGGCCTTATGCATGCAACAGAAGCTTGTGGATCACATGAGTGATGAATGGGTTGCACTGTTACTTCATAGCCTGGCAACTCATTATTGAAGACATGCTTAATGTGCCTACCTATTTCATACTTCCACGAGTGCTCTTTTGCATAGTGGTTTTTCAGTCCCTGTGTTTAGGGGTGAAATGCTAGTTTATTGAGTCATTTTGGCCATTTATAATAGCCGAGTCACTTCTCAGACCAAACCCAGGTAGCGGAAAGTCATTGCATGGACAGGTTGTATGTGTAAGAGCAATATCGTTGCACCCTACATGGATACATGTATACATGATATTGTTACATTGCGTGGCGGAACTGAAGAAAGGGAGGTTAAATAACGGCGCGGAGTAGGCGATAGTTCGACCAAATGCTGGCTTTGTCAGAGGGTGTGCAGAAGAATGTTGTCCAAAGTGACTACCCAGCAGCTGCACCAAAGCAGTTATGGATTAAGTGTGTTCTTTAACAGGATGAATGAGGTAGCGTAGAGACAAGATTGCTGGTAGCCAACCACCACTTTCCCAGTTCTTCAACCTCCTCTTCTTCAACTCCACCACGCAGCATAACAATATGAATGGTTCTTCGAGGTAAAGCTGACATTCATCTGACTGTAGCATAAAAGCTACAAAAAAAAAAAAAACCCTTGCAAGTTACTAAAAAAAAAAAAAGATCAAATCATTGGGTTAAATGCCTAAAAGCAACACAACACAGGCTCTGTGAGATGCCATAGCAGAGGGGCTCCATATTAATTTTGACCACCTGGGGTTCTTTAACGTGTCCCTAATTCTAAGCACACGAGCATTTTTTCATTCCAAGCCCATCCGAATGCAGCCACTGTGCCACAACGGCAGATCGTGCAAGTTTCAAGATGCCGTCTTCTTGAGAAACCTGTATGGACTTCCTTTGTGGCTTCACGCTGCACTCAGGGGGTGTAAGCTTTCCATTTCATGAACCTACGTCCACCTTGTGCACTTTTGCAGAACTCATTTGGGTAATGGGTGGGTGCAGTTTGGTCAATACTAACCTGGCCTATAAGCTCTTGTTGCCGTTAAAGACGTTGTGAGTTAGGCTCATTTCAAGCAATGCATTTGCAGCGAGAGCTGGGATTGTTTGCGACGCGGCAGCTGCAGCCACCAGGAAGGCGGTCATTTTTTATGACTTGCAACCTTCTGCCAGCTATCCAGCTGTTGGACAACATTTCGCCACGCCCCACGGGAACAACACCTGTCAAGATGACTACACGCACACTTCGTAGAAGCAAAGTGAAGGGCCAAGGTCAGTCATCAGGATTTGCATGCACTATTTTCTGGTTTGGTGATACCTTTGCCTGTGTATGTATCCTTAGCAGTTTCACTCTGTGAAAGCTAAATTCATTTCTATGTACAGTTGACTTCTGTTAATTCGACCCTGACAAGACTGACCAAATTGATCAAATTATCCGGCAGGTCGAATTAAACAAGATGCAGAAAATGTACACCAAAACACACCGCTGAATCATGTGGCAGTAATTTGCCCAATTCTAACCCGCCCACGAATCAAATGCGTGCCAACTTTCTATACGTCCAAAGTAGAAAACTAATGTAGAAATGACATTAAAGCTCCTAAACAAAGCAGAAATCTAATGTGTACCTGATTTTTTTGTAATATGCGTTGCACAGTGGCGGCCGATTTCTTTCGATGTCAGCTTCGCCGCACGGTTTTTAAAGTCAGCTTTGGCGGAACACATAAATGGTTATGCAGTGAAGCATACGAACGCTGCAAGGGCAATTTAGATTTTGTATCCGATTGCACACCGCGCAGGCGATTTTAGGGCAAACTTTCTTGGAAGGAAAAAAGATGTGCATTAGAATCAGCTGAATATTATAATCAGGCATTATGAGCTGCGATTATTGGTTGAAAATTTTCCAAGGGCAGGCAGAAAATAGGTGTGGAAGATGACGTGTTTTCAGTGCATTCACGGTCCATAAGTTCGCCGAGACAGACGCTGCTGCTAAAGGGGTCACTATTGGGGTCAAGTTCGAATTATCTGGCGAAGGCCAATTTTAGGAACAAAATAACGAAAGTTCAAACCCACACAAATGCTTGGGCGTGGGCCAGGACCTTCAGTCAAGATCGAATTAACCGAAAATTTGAATGAACCAGAGTTGAATTAACAGAAGTCATCTGTATTTGTCTTCCTGTGTGATTAATTCTTACCGAAACGTAGGCTTGCTTTTCATACGATTGAACAAAATATTTCTCACCTTATCGTTTTAATAGGCAGCACAGCTGAACATTCTCAAATGTGATTGTATTGAATGTAGGTGTTGTCTTTGTTTTAAAATAGGTGTTTATCACGTTGGGCTCATCTTTTTCGTTTTCGCCCTTACTGTTTGCAATACCTCTCACGTGGGTAGTATGTACTAGATAAGATCTCTTGATATGTATTTCGTACTTGTGGACAAGAATGTGCTATATGGGGATTGCTAGTGGTATACCAGCTAACCTATAAACCTATATTCACAGTAAAAGGAGCATTTCAGTAACATTGAAGTATGTACTGAGAACCTCTTATTAACTCTTAAAGATGCCTTCTCTTAATGAACAAGCAGGCAGATTTGGTACAATTTTTTATTCTCTTGAATGTTCTGCCGGTCTGCCCTTGCTTTTACGTTGCAATAATTTCACCAAGAATATTTTTTGCAATCCGCCATATGTGAAATCCAAAAGCTTTGTTAGTATTCTTGTAATTTTAGAACAAGACCTAAGAGATGTGATCAGCTTGAACAAAATTTACTATCTTTTTCTTTCTCTGTGCATAGTGCCGAACCACGTACGAGACGTACTACTTGAGAGCCCTGTGTTCATCTATCCGGACTTGCTGCCTACGAGCCGAATGTACAGTCCACTGCACGACCCGTTCAAGAAGGTCATCTTTTTCCCATCCGAGGACCAGTTGCGTAATTTTCCCTCATTTGGTTTCACGCACGGTAACTTTCATTTCAGTAAAGCACTGAGATGACATGTAGTCAGTCTCGGTCATTCACTGAGTGGTGGTTAGTTCTTCTGAGAGATTAAGATGACACAGCACATGCAAATGCACAGCTTCCCGTAAATGGTGCTTGAAGGCAATGGTTTAATAGTAGGAGAGTACGAGTAGTGAAATTCCAGCTTGAATAGTATGCAGATCAAATAGTGCTAGATAGGAACTGAAGGCCGTGGATTACCGAGGGGCTGAAGTGGTTGAGGCAAGTACATCAGGGAAACCAGTAAGGGTGAAGGACTTTAGTGTCTACAATAAAATTGACAGACCAATAACCTTGTCATGCTGAGCACGCACACAGGCATTTTGAACTTGTGCTAAACTACCTGTGCAATTGAAGCGTTTACAATTTCTAGTACAAATTGTCAAAGACCATCTTCATCTCGGGATCAAAATAGACCAGTCACAAGGTTTTAAAGAATATAGTTAGCTACTGCCACGCATGCTGCAATGGCCAATGTTTACAGGCCATGCCTCTGGTTGATGGTTTTTGTCTGGACACTATTTCACAGAGTGGCAATAGATAGTATGCGATGCAGCGTATTAGGAACTCCACATTTGATTTCTGTAAGCAGCAGCTGTGCTGACAGAGTGGTGTACCTCGCGAGATGTCATGTGCATTGTACATGCGAAGTGAAAGTGACTGCAGGGATGATTTCTGTTGTCAGTTTTATTCGAATTGTCTTTTTTTTTTTCTGCTTCAGCCTGCTAGCCCTGGGACTGGAGCAGTTTGTGCCTCCTCGATGCTGCTCCTTTTCGAGCGCCTACCTGCGTCTTATCCGAACGTTCCTTCTTCCCGTGAAAACTGAAGTTCAAATCAAGGTCCATGTGAAAAATATCATTTACAAGAAGATAGGCGAAGAGAATCCTGTCAAGGTGGGCTGACGCTTTATGCTTTCCTGCTTCACTGTAGCCTTAAATTCTCCATATGCATGAGCGAAAATATGCCTACTCTGGGCCACAACTTTGTAGCAAGGCCTTTTCTGATGCTATTCCTTTTTTGCACTTCATCATTGGTCAGAGTGACGCTCTGCATGCATTATCGATACGATCAGACTGCCGTGAATGGGGGATTATAAGAGTGGCACAAAATTTAGTGGAAGGCATCGCTACAAAATCATGGTCCTGTGCGGTCTGTGCAAAGGGGTACAGTGCTTGGCTTGGCATTTGTATGCGCTAGCTTTTCTATGCAAATGTCATTTGTGCGAAGAATGATAAGACTAGTTTCCTTCTTTTCCCGCTCTCACTGCCAAGTTCTAGTATCCCTTTCTCTTGTTTAACTTTTATCTTCGTGTCATGTTGTCTCTTACTTTTTCTTTTTCATACTCTCTTTCTTCTCCACACTATACTGGCCTGTTGCAACAATATTTTTTTTTTTCCTTTTTGTTTCTTCTCAACATAAATGTAGTACTGGCATGTACACAAGGTTGCCCCACCACTTGTGTGGGAGCCACACCCGATAGAACTGCGAAGCCTTGTGCCCCCAAGCAAGCGGCCATTGGAGCAGCTGCCCATGTGGATGGTTCGTTTGCTTCGTTTTTTCTCTATGGAATGGAATCTTTGATCTTTGCAGTATTTTACGGAAGTATTTGAATGCCACCATCTTGGCCTGTTAATGCCTCCATTTTGTATTCGTAACAACCAATTACATGGTACTACAGTTGATTTATATGCATGAACATGGTTGTATGGACATGTTTGGTGTTTCGTGACCACGTTAATTCGACTTTGCTGCACCAAGAGCTCGGGAATTATTAACGTAACAGCCCAAGATGCCAGCATCCATAAATCGAAAATAATATGTCACAGTTTGGGAATAACACTTAAAACAATGGAGTAAAGCATAAAATAACCGAGTTAAGTTTTTCTGCAGCAGGTTGCAAAATGTGGCTTGTCAAAGTGAGAAATGAAAGCATTATGTAATGCACAAGAGACAGTTGACAGACACGAAAGACTGTTGTACAGCAAGGCACTGAAGTTGATAGGACAGGAGCCTATCCTGTCTATTTTGTGCCGTGTTCCTTTTTTAATGCTGTAAGCGTGTTACAGAATTCAAGATAAGGGATCAGATATGACCCAAGGATATCCCAAGTGAGATCAAAAACAAAGAAGTAAAGTTCTCTGATTCTTTTTTAGTTCTCCACCAGTTGTCTCTTGTTATAGAGTACTGGTAACAACTGTTGGTCTATCACAGGTTGAGCATTCCACAATTCAGGGAGAGAGGTCACATTGCAAAGGGCATGGGATGCGAAAGCGCTTGAGTACCTAGTATTAGATGCACCAATTGATCAACATTAACCCGAAGCCTTCTCTCAGAACCATGATGTAAGGATGAGTTAGGTTAGTGAATGTTGTGGGGGAGGCGCTTTGTGGGGAGAGTTCTGGTTAAGCAGCACAACACCAGATAACCAGTTCTGTAAACAAACTGAAAACTGTTCTGGAAATAAACTGCAGAGCTGACCGTCTTCGCACGTCGCATTTTGACCCTGCTGTTGTACAGTGCCAATTTTTCCATGGCCATTGTTTTCACATGCTTCGTGAACAGCCTCACTAGCACAGGTGGTTACGCACAGCTGGATAATGGGCAAATGTTTCGTGTCATTCTGTAACAGTGGCTGCAAGTCCTGTGTAGAGGACTTGTACTCCGTTTAACAAAATAGACCCATTAGGAGTGTACTTAAGGTGTACTTTAAGGTGACTATAGGACAAAAATACGCATGTTCTTCATGCAAGGCTCACATGTTGACTTGCAGCCCCTTTCTTATTGTAGTAAAAACAAAAGTGTGTGGGGTGTTTTGTCTGGGTGGTTAAGAATGATTTAGATTAAGACTGCTATATGTTACCACTCGTAAGCTACGCGGGCTCTTAGTTGACCAAGCCGATGTTACAAGCGTCATCTCTTGGCCACTTACGAAGCAAAATGATACCATGAAGTAGAGGGCAGTGGCGTCCTCTCATCTAAATTAGTCTTGCGCCAGGCTCAGAACTCATCTATTGCTTTAATATGTTGAACTACAGTCGATCAACCAATCAATCATAATTGTAACAAATGGATATGCCAGGAAGAAAAGCAGTGCAGGACAACAGAGAATTACAAGTAGTGATGAAATTGGTAAATTTGCGGGTGAGGCATGCAGCCTGTTGAGTCTGGACTGATGGCCATTGTTATGCTGCTGTAGTGGTGATGATGACAATGACCTTACCTGTCTCATTGCAGCAATTGCACCTTTCATTGCGTCCCACACGGCGGGTGATGCCATCACTTGCGGGGACGCCTACCCCACCACCACTTATTCGGCCAGCTGGTAGCGCACCTTCCACTGCAGCTGTGGTCTGCCCTTCGAACAGCCTACTGGCCATTGGAGGTGCCGTTGTGGTATCGCCAGCAACTGCCTCCTCACCAGCAACAGTAACTGTCGTCTCTCCGCCGACACCTCGACACACTGTGGTGTCGCCTCTGAAACAGATCTCGCCAATCTTGAAGAAATACAGCCAGTATGGACGAAAAATCCTCCTCAAGACACCTGTGAAGAAGCGACTGAGCTACGACAAGGAGCCCTCGACATCAGCCTCTACTGCTCCGGTAAGACCCTGCTGTTTTCCAGGCTTGCTGGCATGTTTCTGCGCTGGGTTGGTTGGAATAAAGGTTGTTCACATAATTGCTACTTTACTATTGAAAGTATTGCACGAAGCCTGTTGAGCTGTTGATATTGAAGTAGAGTGGACTAGACCACTTACACATCCACTGTTTAGGGCCAGTGTACAAGCAGCAAAATAATCAGCCAGATTTGTTTGGCATCACGCTGGTGTATTAGCTCGGCACCGCCAATGCAAGACCTAAAAACAGACTCCTTCGTGGGTGCTTGAAAGAGTTCAGGGGCAGCCATGAAAATGCTCCAAAGATGTGTCATTGGCAATAATGGTCTATGGAAAGAGTGAGGAAGGTGTTTGGTTAGGTGCACTGTTTGTCGTCTAAACAGTGCTAATGTTTCGTGCGAACATTTTTGAAAACGGGGCTTTACACTGTTCACGTCAGCGGGGTCCTTCTCATTATGGATGTGAGAAGCACCCCTTCTCACATGCATATTAAGAAGGGGTTTTGAACAGGGCTGTCATGCTACTAAAATTTAGCACATTTTATTGTTATCCATTTCATGTATGCAGGAAGTGTTCTCACAATTGCATGAAAATAAATTCATTCATTCATTCATTCATTCACTCATTCTGCGAAGTCAAGCGAACGATGGCTACAGTTCTGTGTACATTTTCATGTTAGAGGCACTGGTTAGTTGTGACATCCAAAGATGTGAAGCCAATAGCCACCATGTTTTTCGAACCACCATAACACGAAGGGTGGCAGGCATTTCAGAAGGTTGCAGGGAATGGCAGGGGTTCTATCAAACGAAATTGTAGGACCACCGTATCATATGCAGTAATAGTGTTTGGCTGAAGTGTTGGTAATAGCATTGCCCAGCTACTGGGCAGATTAAGATTTAGTACCATGCTCAAATATTGTTGCAGGGCCCCATTAAATAATGTTGAATTCAATCATGTTGAAGACCTGTGGCTTATGGGTTACATTCAGAAAAAGGCGGGCACAATCTGATGTCAAGGACGTTTGAATAGCGTGGGTTCAACACAGTCAGACCTGACTGCATTATTGTTTCTACTGACTGGCAGGTGCAAACAAGCAGTACTTTGCCCGAAAGGACATCATCAGCTGAAGCTGTGGCTCAGCCTGTTGACGCATCAGGGCGAGTTCCACACGAAGAGGCATTGCCAGCAGCTGCATCAGAGGAGGCTGAGGACAATGAAGGAGACTTGGCTGCACTGATGGCAGCCAGCAGCACAATCCTCCGTCGCAAACAGGCCCTGAGTCGCAAGCGCTCGCGGCAGCAGAAGGACGCGGAGGCCACCTTGCCCCTTCTTGTTCCTGGCCTTGTGGACTCTGATCCCTTGGTGGGTGGGCAGCAACAATGGGTGCACTGGAAAGCATTCTTTCTCGGGCTATAGTGGTTGTTTCCTAAAGGGGCCCTCCAACACTTTTTGAGGTGGTGCTTGACTGGGCTGCAGATCGGTGTTTGTTGTTGTGTGAATACAGGTACAAAAAATAAGGTAGAATAAGCACGAATTGGCTCACTGTGAAGGCACTTAATCAAGCAAGGAATTTCAAGAGGGAGACAGACAAAAAAAGTTGCCCCAGGCTCAAATTTCAGAGACCTTCATTCATTTCTCTCACCCACTGATGTGATCCATCAAAGCCTATGCCAAGTTCCCATCGTGTACACATCGAAATGTGCATGCCAAAGTTATGGCAGCTGCGTGAACTATTTCGACACACATATCCTAAAAACACTGGCGCCCCGTTTCCATGGTTAGGACAGTGAAGTGGAGCGAGCTTAAAAGATATTGAAGTATCGGCGACAGCGGCCATATGGAATATCTCAAACACCCAACTACTAAATGCTGACAAAAGAAAGCCAGTGTCTTTGTTTAGAAAGTGTAGAGCACCACCAGGTTTGCTGATAGTTATCCATTCTTGTTTCTGAGGGCTGATTTTCTTGTTTGGTCTGTTCTCACACTGCTGTTTATCTCCAAGGGTACACTTATATCCACTGTCCTCTTAACACGATGTGCCCCCTAATGTAATGGACCTGCTGTCAAATCAGCCTAGTGAGTCCCTCAGAAAGGCTGCAGACTGTTGCCACGTACTGGTACCACGTTCATGAACTTGGCAAATAGTATGCATGGGAAAGGCTAGAAGTAAACTGGTAATCAGCGTCCCTTGTACTAATAATTTGTAGTAATGCTTCTTTGCTGAGGCATTTCCATTCACATTTGTCAAAGAAATTTCAAATCATAAAAAAAACATATAAACTTATACCTTAGGTGACATGTATGAACTGATGAGCATCAGCAGTATTGGTGATATGCTGTGCATTTAGAGTAATCATCTGGGTTGCAGTAAGTGGTGCTACTCCCTTGATGGTGTTGCATGAAACTGCTGTTGTGACATAATATTGACCCTTTTCGCGGCGATCCCGTGGGCGCTGCCATGTTTGATCGCATGGTGAGGTCCGTCCATTGCTTTCCTCAACTGCCACCGTTGCCTCTGTGTTTACAATGGCTGTATATGACGCCGGTGCGGCTTAGCAAACCTCTGTTTCGGGAGATATCGTAGACGGTGACTGGGTAGATGAAACGAAGCTTTGGCCACAGCTTCAGAGAACATACGAAAGTGCTTTCGGAGCTGATTACGCTACGTCCAAACGGCGCGAGCAACATATATGGCGCTTGCTCTAAAAGCGGGGTTAAATATGTATTCCAAGCTATCGAAACTTTCCGCTCATGAATTGAATCAGGATTAGCGTGTTTTGATCTTCATTCTTTATTTGGGCAATTATTTTGAAGCAGCAGCTTGTCATGTTTCTAACTCAGTAAAGTTCCTCGGTGCGCTCACTCTGTGATCATTTCCTGCCTAATCGCTGGCAGGTTGCTCAGTTCCGTTAGATTTGTTCTTGCTGCAGACAAGGCTTGAGATGTAGCTGTTTTGTACATTGTAATACCTTGTAGCGAAAATGTATTATCGCTCGTAACTCGCTTACTCTTGTGGACCGTCACGAAACATTCAGCTTCAACCATTCACGCGCTATCAGTGTGGTACCGTCATTTATTGTGCGTATATAGTGTGCATATATTCACGTGTGTGCCCACTCACTTATTCTTGACACATTGGCGAAAGAGTGGTGCGTAAGTTTCCGTGCCAGTTGGGGTAGATGTGTGTAGACATTGTACGCGAAACCTACTGTGACAGGAAGTGGCGCTACTCTCTTTATCATTGTTCATTGTTTAACGAGCGGTACTCACTCTTGCCAACGTACCGAGGCTGAAGCCCTTTCTCTGAAGGTTAGGGATACAATGCTGGCAAATGAGCAAATTTCTGTATCCTCGAGGAAAGCCGTACATCACGAAGTGCCGGAAACACGTACAGACAGTTTCAGCTGTGGTCCGCGAACCTGGCCAAACATATTCATTACATTCCTTAATATGCCAGTCACTATTTTTGCAGCCAAATACTGCACATGTCTTCAATCCACACGATTCTGTCCAGCATGATTGGAGCACAGTGCGTGAGCGAAAACTCAGTTGCATTTCAGACAGCTGATCACACAGAAGCAAGGTAGAAGCAGTAATGGTTTCGCATTTGTGCACGGATGCTGAGGCGACGTACGGCGCGCCGCTGAAAGTGCCATCTCGTTTCTCTAGAACAAACTGCTCCGCAAAAAGGGTGAATAGTATAACATTCTCCTGATTTATTTGACAGGCCAAAACATATGACAATATGTCATCATTTTCTTGTGTATTTCAGACTTGGGACTTTTGGCACTACCACATTTCAGCTAAGGCACACCACCATGCTGCCACATCTTCGGCATGGTGACGTTTGAGTGTAGAACACTATGCATGCAGAAATAGCAGACTAAGTACAACAGGTTATTGGCTCTTCCTAGTTGGCACGCTTAATCCTAGGGTGCTTCAGGAACTTGGCCGTGGGGAAAGACAGAAATGTAAAAGGCAAGCAAGGATAGAGCAGGTGTACTTGCATAAAATTTGTGCTGGTGCCATCAGTGTCTGTTGTGACTAAGTTTCTGATTGGCTTTTCATTCTTTCTTCTTTCATTTGTTCACTTGTTTGTTTGTTCGTTTGTTGGTTTAGGAGTAACAGTAGAGAGTAACAGTAGAGAGATAGTATGCTTTGCATCTCACAGTGTGCTCATAGTTTGTCCGGTGTTCTAGTAAACGAGGTGGACTGGGCATTTTACCGGAAGGTTGGAGGCGTAAATGTGAGCGGCCAGAGTGATGCAGCCACCTGGTGTTGCAGAGCTGAACCAGGCAAACACAGACCTAATAATGCATCAACCATGTGTATTCTTTTTTCGCTGCTGGTCAAACTTTTTGTAGCATTATAGAATGCTCTTGTTTGATGCAATATTAGCTCTGTGTTTGTCTGGTTCAGCTCAGCGCCGCGAGGTGACACCAACTGTCAAGTCACTTACGTTTACACCTCTCACCCATCCAGTAAAATGCCCAGTCCACCTGTGTTTACTGGAACACTGGACCAGCTAAAATTCTCTAATATCAGCTCTGTCTGTTGTATCTTGCTTGCAGCCAATGTCCTGTGGCTCATCACATGAACGGTGACAGCATGTTCATTTAGGTTGGTTAGCACATCTTCTTAAACAACGAAACAGTATGCCACAGGACACAGCAAAAGAACCACAGGACACAGCACTCTGTCCTGTGGTTCCTTTGCTGTGTCCTGTGTCGCACTGGTTAAAGCTCTGTTGCTTATCATGTTGCTCGTGTTTGGGGTCCAGGTAATAGGCTTGAGGGTTGGATGAGCACGTGTTTGTGCACAATGCAGCATAGGACATTTGGTAGAATTATGGCCCTTGCCATAGTCCAGATTGTACGAGCTGTTTTGTGAGATGCAAAGCATAACCAAACTTAAATCTCTCATGGGGACAGAAATGTTGGTTCCTAGTGCAGTCACCCCATGCAACATGCATGAAATGTATTTTTGTGGCACCACACTGGGAGAATGCCTACGCTAGTAAGGTACAGCTCCTTGCCTATGGGTGCAGACTTTATCAGGCAAAAACTTACGGCGCAACTCATATAAAACGTGCAGCCACCTCATTACAGCTATCTTTACACTTATAAAAGTCTTGACTGATGTCATGCAGGCGTTGTTTCAAATAAATGGACGTGGTTTCATGGACCAGCTGGCATTTAAACTTGATACGCAATATTTAGAATATAAATATTACTGCACTAGCTGTTACAGGCTCCTCGCAGCTGCAAACACTGTTGGTACATCATACCAGAGACATTGTGATAATCTCTGTGCAAATTACACTTGGTTGTGCACTGGCACATCAGGTGCATGACGTAATGCACCCTGCCATTTCTGCTTCATGCGTAAAAAAAATTGGGAAATCTCACTCTGTAAAAGGCCAAGGCAGCTCATGCTGTGGCAGTGCTCCCATGGTTTGTGTCATGTGAAGTTGGGATGCTCATATATCATGTTAACACTGTCCAAAACTAGGGCCATGAGGTTCATCATATTGAAGGCACAGCAACAACACACCACCGCCTGCACGATTATCAGCACTCAGTATACTTCGCTTATTGGGGCTGAGCATACTTCAAGGTTCACAGCCTCGTTACTGACCAAGATCTATTCTGCTTAGAAATTCTGTGTTTCTTTTTTTTTTCTTCTTTCTGGGGTTTTTACGTGCCAAAGCCAGTTCTGATTATGAGGCACGTCGTAGTGGAGGGCTCTGGATTAATTTTGACCACCTGGGGTTCTTTAACGTGCACTACAACGCAAGCACACGGATGTTTTTGCATTTCGCCTCCATCGAAATGCGGCTGCAGAAATTCTGTGTATGATAGCCAGTGGATGCCACGTGACGGGCATTGACCCTATTCTATCTTGCATTATTGAAATAAAGACAAACATTTATGCTAATTTTATTCTAAGAGCCAGTAGGACAGTCACACAGTGGTGCTAATGATATTAGCAGCACTACACTAATGTCTTCCATGTTTTGGAAGCTTTCAGCTTTTTCATAGCAATTTCTGGTTGGCAGAGCATATCTGCTATATTTATAGACTTAAACTGAAGGAAAGAACACGTAATTGTTTTTATTTTCAGTAAGTTAACGTCTCAAGTGTTATAAAGCATACTTGCTGTCCACTTTCAACTTTTTTGGTTGCTCAAAGTTCGAAAATAATAATAATAAAGAAAAAAGCACAGGCTGGGCTATTGACATAACCTGCATGCTCTTCATTTTTTTAGTAGAGTTTCACCGAGTCTTACATCGGGAAAACGAACATAGCTCTCTAGTCACATCTGCCACTGTTTTTATTCACCTGTGTCATTTCTCTTTCTCTTGCAACGCTCAGAAAGAGGAGCGGGAGGACCAGTTCACACAGCAGTACCTGATTAGAGTGCAAGAAGCGCTCAAGGATGACCATGCTCGTCACAAGAAGTTCATTCACCTCATGAACAGTGCCCACGGTGACCAGGTCAACCCTGTTGAGGTAAGTGGACTATTCCTTTTTCAAGCTCAGTTTGCGCCGCAGTAATGTTACTGTGTAACAGTGCAAAACCAGACATTGTAAAAGTGACAAGGACAAGCTTCAAGACTTCGGGACTATCGCACGCACATAATCATAGAGACTGCCCTCGTGGTGTGGGCAGTCGGTGCGAGTTAGCAAACTGTCCATTGCACGGTCTGGCAAAGAAATTGTATTTCTGTAGAACATGGGCATGCTGAGCCGTGGCAAGTGTGTCTCCTTTTGCTAAATAGTCATTTGGCTTGTGCATATGCGCGCGTGTTTTAAAAGCACACTAAAGAGAAACACCAAATAAGTTCGGACTGATAAAGTGTTGTTTCAAAACTATATTTTCGTTAGTTTCACGGTAATAGGCCCATTATTAAAAGAGAAAATGAAGGTCAAAGCTCAGTGTCTTGAATTTTGTGACATTATTGTGACGTCACAGATTTCAAAGTATTTTTGGTATTGTACAAGGTTAACTTACTTGTGCAGTTCAAGTAATTTTTCTCTTTAGTGTCCTGGCTTATATGCTATAGTATTGGAAATAATCCACAGCAATCGGAAGCAGCGCTTATCATTCCTTGTGTGTTTCTTGCATATGTAGTTTTGCACTATTACCCAATACCAATGGGTGAGAACCAGTTAACTAATGTGAACCTTTATGTTTTTATTTAGTGATGTTTGCATGAATTCAGGCGTCATGCCTAATGTTACACTAGTAGCTTGTTGTTCATGCAAGGTGCTTGCAGTCTTGCACAAACAGCTCCCATAATCCTTGCAGCTCGTATAGGGTTCCAGTCTTTTCCTTGCAACATTTAGGAACTAAATTCAAGCTGAACGATTATATTTTTCCTGCACCTTGCTATGGAAGGTTTGCGGCAGCACCTTGTTAGAAGTCTGGCCAGGGTCATGCTAGCAGTTCAATTTACTGAGTAAAATTTGCATTCAAAATTATGGGATCACAAAGATCCCATAATTGTCCGCGACTTGTCTGGGATTCCGAACAAAGCAGTGTATTGTATTAAATATGGATGTGTTGCTCTACATCCCTCCTCACATCGAAAATTGACTATTGCCCCTGCTAGTAAAACTGATGCTATCATTTGCTTTCTGTGATGATATTTGTAAATAATGCTATACACCATAAGCATTAAGAATCGGCAATAGTGCCGCCACGTGGCTCACAAGTGCAGTTCATTACAGACCTGCAGTTTTATCAACTGCAGTGCAGTTGGTAAAACCTCATTAGTGTCAGTGAACCTCATCAGTAAGAGTGAGTACAATTGAATCTTGATAACTTGAACTCAAAGGGGCCCGAAAATTGTTCGAATTAAACGCAGTTCAAATTAAAGGAATCTTATTGAATGGAGAACTTACATGCAATACTACACTACCGTAGGCAGTGAATGTACATTGAGCTAACAAGAGTGACGAGTTTCGTAGGTGTGGCTTCACTGGAAGCGCAGCACATGCTGCCATGAAGCCACACTTCTAGGCAAAATTTTTGCTGCTGTGAAGCTGCACCTAGTGTCAAAATTCGCATATAACCTGCACCACGACTTTATTGCATAACTAAAAAAAATGTTTGCTGCGGGTTATAATGCATAAAAATACGCTATTTGCAATGGGACCTGGAAGCAGTGGCCGGCACACCGCTACACTGCTGGGTCGGAGGGCACCTCCGTGTGAGTTGGCATGCAGCTGAGAGCATGGTTGGTGGCGCAGTATGTTCGACTTAACCGTCGTAAATGTTGGCACGTTCGAATTACCTGTTGTTTTCATACATCGAAATACACATAGCTTTAATCGAACCACAGCAGCTGTTTGAATGAACCGGAAGTTTTAATTAATTGCAGTTTGAATTGAACAAGATTCCACTATAGTACTTCGCAGTACCTGTGCATGTTTTCACCTTTGCATTCTGCTCTCCACAGGTGTGCATTTTTTTTCTTGCACTTTTCTTTAACAGCTATACAAGAGCATCGAGGAACTTTTCCCCGACCGTCAAGACTTGGTGGATGACTTCGTGGGCTTTCTGCTGCCTGAGCAAGCCTTGCAGTGTGGAAAGCTTTTGCAGTACCTCAACTTCAAAAAGATACACCTGTTCCTTCGGAAACTAGAGGTGCATGAAAATTAATTTAAGCCTGCCTTCCGGCTATTGGAATTGCGCATCACATAGTGAGGATAGAGATGGAGACTGTGGTCGTGCAAGGAATAATTGTCATACGCCTTACTGTAGCACAAAGCAATAAAGCAGTCCCTGAACAGCAAACATCAGAGCTATGAATAAGCCATCTTAATTAATCTAAGGAACAAACCCAAAACCATCACGTTTCCTGAGCAGTTACTCTATGATCTTAGCTATCCAGGAAGATGGCAGTGCAAGGGTTAATTGATCAGCAGCCAAGAGGCGCCGGAACCTTTTGTATCCTGTAACAATTAATGTGAATGGCACTTTTTTCTTGCAGTGAAACATTCTCCATCTTGCAACTACCTGCAGAACTTACTTGGTGGATAGCAATATCCATTTGGGAAGCTACTTTGTGAGCGTCATCGAGAACAGGAGAGCTGTGCTTGACAGACAGAAATGCATTCACACTTACAGACATTACACAAAAAGAAAACAGTTTGGCACACAGATTCACATAACTGTTGTGAAAACTTGGAGCTCACAATGCGAGATGAGACATTTGTAGGGGTGTTTAGTGCGCATCAGACAGCTGCAAGTTTAGTGCATTGACGACACCAAACTCTATGCCGAGATTGAAAGCATTGCACGTTGGCGTGGCACTGGTGACTGATTGCTTGCAAAAAGATATTTTTAAACGTGGTAGTCTATGATGAGGGCCTGCTGTCATACAGCAGTGATTCCAATTGTCAGTATTCTCTCACTGTCCAACTTGATGGCACTGAATTTAGTACACTGAGCATTCCTCAACTGCACTTTTCCTGCCAGTGTTGCTTTGCAAAGCATCCCTGCAAATATGCAATCTCGTGTGCCCTTTATTCACCTGTTGCGTGTGTTTCTTCTTTGTCAACTTGTTATTTGGTTGCTCAAGGTCTCTTCATGCTGATCCTTTCGTGCATCCTATCCCGGCTATGCTCTTGCTTTAGTGTCCCTCAAATGAAGCTTTAGTGAAGTGTGTCACACTTTGGCTGCAGAGTGTGCTTGAAAGACTATGAATTCTAAGCCTGTATTCACCCATGCACTTGCATGGAAATGCACACACGCGTGTCAGCAAAAAATAGCCTACGCAGTACAGTGTAAGAAGCAAGCCTGAATCTAAACAGAGCTAACAAACGCATAAGCTGATCGCTTGAGTTCACTGTAGCTGGTCTTTTTACGATACCTGCCCAGTGGCACTAAAACCAAAGGGTCACTAGAGAGCACCACTTTCCCTGATGTCGGCCACCACAATTCATGAACCTCAGTTAGGATGACCTCAACTTTCTCTCTGTGCATGTCATTGCTGCTCATATAATGTCATGTGGGTGGTACCGATACAGTCTTTTGACAAAGGAACCTCCTTCCCTATATTTCATTTGTGTAAATATATATTGGAAATCAGTAAAAGACTTTGAGTTGAAAGTATTTAAGCAACAACAAGAATAAAATGTCTATAATGTGGCACCACTACAGTGCACCATAGGCTCTCATGCATTGTAGAGCTTCTGGGCAGGCATTATAAGACTACAGAATACTTTGGTACTGCATACTGAGAACATGTAGTAGGCTACAGATGCACAGTTGCTCTCATTTTGTTGTGTATGTCTGCAGTGGATATATTCAGCATGGCTTTTTGGCTGATTTTGGGCATGCCACAAGCAGATGTACTGTAGCATCTCTCCAACCTTTCCCGGTAGGTTCATTTAGGTCAGCAACCCCAGCAGCTGCAGCGACTGCTGCGCTCCTTGCACCAGCTGCAGCGCCAGTCAGAGTTGACAGCCGAAACCATCTTTTCTGTTCTTCAACCACTACTTCGTGGACAAAGCCACCTAATGGATGAGCTGCAAGCAGCTGCTACCAAGCCAGGGCGTCCCCGACAGGTGAGCGGTGTTACTGGCAGCACGACCAATGACAGGACCACGGGATTACTATACATCAGTGTCCATGGTTATAAACCATGAATTAAGTAGGGGAACCCTTGCACATTGGCAAGAGCTTACAGATGAGTGTGCGTGCTTAAACTAAAAATATTAAATGCTGGGGTTTTACGTGGATTATGAGGCACGCCGTAGTGGGGGACTCCGGATTAATTTTGACCACCTTCGGAATAATGTTGACCACCTGGGGTTCTTTAATGTGCACCCAGTGCACGGCACACGAGTGTTGTTGCATTTTGTCCCCATGGAAATGCAGCTGCCACAACCGGTGTCGAACCCACGACCTTATGCTCAGCAGCGCAACCCTATAGCCATTGGGCTACAGTGGTGGGTGATGGGTATTCTTTTAAGCAGTACTTTTTTGGATGAATGGATAAGCTCCACTGCTGGAAGTTATTGCGAGCGGCACATACTTTGTCATTGTAAAGAAAAACGTTATGCAATGAAACTGCATCATGTCATTTATCATTTTTATCGATGCGTGTTGCTGTTGCACCAGAAAAAAAAAAATATGATTTGTGTATGATGTGAACATACCGCCGCTGTACACCAATGTGACCATCCTATTTCCTTGTCTGGAGAGGCTGTGCTTCTGGCTGTTTATGTTTCTCCTTTCATTTTTACTGCCTGTTTATCTAAAAACTTGAGCGAGAAATGGTGCCTAATGGGTGCGAATTTCTCCCAACATCAATTTTGTGAACATAGTAAAGTTTCTCATATGTTAAAGGGACACTAAAGAGAAAAACCTGCCATGGTGGCGCAGTGGCGTTACACTGCTAAGCCCGAGAGTGCGGGATCTAATCCTGGCCGCGACAGCCGCACTTAGATGGGGGCCAAATGCAAAAGAAACGCCCGCGTACCGTGCATTAGGTGCATGTTGGTGGTCAAAATTAATCCAGTGTCCCGCACTATGACGTGCCTCAATAATATTGTGGCTTTGGCATGTAAAATGCCAGAATTCCTTTTTTTATTATTTTTTTTAATCTATAGAGAAAAGTAAGTTGAGCTGTATTGGTACATTGTGCTTCTACAATGCTGAAAAAGCGACTCTTACCATGAGAGGAGGAAAGCCAGAAAAGATGTGAAAATGAAAGGCAGGTGGTGCCGCCACCTTAAGTTCCCGCACCAACTCGCCATGATGATATCATGTATTTTGACAGCACCTCTTTGTGTCCAGCAAACTTTTTTTGTTCCGTTGAAGATAGACTACATTGTAGCATATATCTAAGGGAGCCAAAGAAACAACTTCGCAAGTTTCGAGAACTTTCATGGTGTCACAATGGCCCAGACATGAGAAAATACTTTGAAATCCGTGACGCCGTGCCAACATACCGGCGCTGGAGATTTGGCATGAAATTCTAAAAATGTAAGTTTGGCCATCATTTTCTCTTTTAGCAATCAACCTCTAAATTAACGAAAATTATGTTTTGAAAGAATATACTTTATCAGTCTAAACTGATTTAGCGTTTCTCTTTAGTGTCCCATTAAGGCATTTGATCGGGTCCCCCACCATAGATTACTACTCAAGTTATCGCATCTCAATATTAACCCTCAGGTTCTAGCATGGATTAAAGACTTCCTCTCATCTCGCGTTCAGTTCACCGCTGTTAATGGTTCTAACTCTTCCATGGCTCAAGTCACATCTGGTGTACCCCAGGGGAGCGTGCTTGGTCCCCTGCTCTTTCTAATATTTATTAATGATTTACCTAACTGTGTATCTTCCAAAATTAGACTGTTCGCTGACGACTGTGTTGTGTACAGGGCCATTAAAGGTGAAACTGACCACCAATATTTACAAACTGATCTCGATTCAATTAACACTTGGTGTTCATCGTGGCAAATGACTCTAAACCACTCTAAGACAAAGCTCGTCTCCTTTACAAGAAACTCTTGCCGCATCCCAACCAAATACACTATTAATGACGTAACAGTTGAGGCAGCTTCTACTTACAAATATTTAGGTGTTCACCTACTGTCTGACTTAACCTGGAACTATCACATTGATCTGATTCTAGCAGCTGCTAACCGTTCTCTTGGCTTATTAAAACGTAACCTTCAACATGCTCCTGCGCCTGTGCGTAAACTTGCTTATATCACCTTAATCCGACCTAAAATCGAATACGCTTCAGCCATATGGGACCCGGATCAAGCCTACATCATAGATAACATCGAATCCCTGCAAAACCGTGCTGCTCGTTTCATTTTTTCAGATTACTCACGTTTCACTAGCGTCACGGCGTTAAAAGCTCGTGCTGGTCTTGTTAACCTCTCCCATCGTCGCAAACTTGCTCGCTTAACTCTTTTTCAGAAAATTTACCATCATCCGTTGCTTCATGACGATTTCTTTCAATCACCACCGGCCTTCTTTCCCCGCCGTGACCATCCTTTCAAGATCAAACGCATCATTTGCTGCACTTCATCTTTTGCGAACTCATTCATACCCAAAACCATTATTGAGTGGAACCAGCTGCCTGTTACAATCGCAACTGAAATAAACACATCGAAATTTCAAGAACTTCTAAAAAATGAATGTGATAAGTAGCTTTTCTTCTAGTTCTGTTCCGTTTACCGCAATGTTTGATTTTTCTTTTTTTGTGTGTGTGTGTGTGTGTTCTGTTTATTATGTTGCGTTTTCTCATTATGGTTCATTGATTGTTGCTGTGCTGCCACATTTTATTCTTGTTGTCTATTCCTTCTCTAGATTGCCATACAATTTTTGTCACCCCCTATGTAATACCCTCGTTGTGAGGGCCTTTAGGGGTTTCTTGAAATAAAATAAATAAAATAAAGGCACCGATCAAGACTTCCGCAGTAATGCAGCTAGAGGCCGTCACATTTAAACATTTTCTATGGCCTCACTGCAGCCTGATGGAGGATTTTGAGGAGGTGACTTTGCCCGAAGAGGAAGAGGAGGAAGAAGAGGAGGAGGGAGCGGCAGGCAGCCCGGGTGGCGCCGGCAGCAGTTGTGAGGAGTTGACACTGTCGCCGCCTAGGGACACTCCAGGCACGCCACAGTGCCCCTGCACCTGCCACCAGCGCAGCACCGACTCACGCTTTCTCAGCCGTGCACGGCACTGTACCCGTTGTGGTATCAAGGTATGCTCATCACCGCTGCTTCCTAGACAAGCCACACTCGCACTTGCCACTAGTAGCAACAATTGGTTGTCTATCAAAATAAATAAAGGAAGGGAAGGAAATTACTGCTGACTGCAGTGTAACTGTCTAGTGCAGCCTACTGATGCCCGAGAGGCAGCCAGCAATAACAGGATTGCTGTATGTAGGGAGAGTAAAGACAGAAAAAAAAACAAGGAGAGAGGATAGAGCAAAGGAGGAAACTATTTACATATATACAACAGAGCGACAATGCAAAAACACTTGCCGCTGTCTTTTGGAGAGTTGCGCTGGAGGTTTTGGAGCAGTTACAACCTTAAAAAAAAACAAAAAAACACTCTAATTTTATGAATTGAAAAATACTCTAACTGAAATCTTATCCGTGTATGTGCATCATGGACCACATCAGAACCTGAGAGAGATAATAATATACTTAAAATCTCATGGCCTGAAGCCATCAGGCTTGAGGCCTATTTTGGGACCACATGTGCCTTTTCAACCCTCCTGTTATGTTATGTCTATTTTTTCTCTTTGCTCTCCTCTGTATCTCTTGAACCACACTATGCCCAAATGTGTGATTTCTTGAACAGAACTTGTGACATTTCTTCCTCCATTTCCTCCGCTTTTTTTTCTTCTTTTTCCGTCGCATTGTTTATAAAGCAGCCATCACCACTTTAAGCTGACTAAATGTCCTTCCTTTGCTGTCATTTCAATGCAAAATAGATGGAGGCTAATTTAGAAAATTAGGAGTGCCTATTAAGCAAGGGTACTGTTACTCCCACTGTTACTTGGGCAAGGACCGAACTTCGTTTGCCGTAAACAGGGTGCTCTTGAATGAGTAACCCTGTCAAATTGTGCCTCTTGCAGTTCCTGGACGGCCGTGTATTCCTGCAGACGGGAAAAGTTCTGCGGCCAGCGCGGGTGACCATTGGCAGACCCCAGTCCCCAGAAACAGACACTGACACCTCAGAGAGCCGGACATCAGAGAAGCATGCGGAGGTAATACCAAAATAATAATACCAAAATATAACGAGCGTGAATTGCTCAGTTTCTCTGTATTTCTACTATAGTTCCTAGTTATTATAGTAGCGAGCTACATTTATTCTTGTGGACAACTTGTTCTGGCATTGAAGGGAAAGCTACAGAGGTAAAACGTGCACAATAGCGCTTCTGAAAGATGTTGAAGGGAATCGAACAGTGCAAAAGATGAGACTTAAGGGGAAGACGACAGCGACAGCACTGCGTCTGTTGTCCTCATAAGTCCCGTCTTTTGCGCTGTTCGATTCCCTTCAATATGCACCAACCAGCCCAGTTCAGCACACTCCTGCTTCTGAAAGAACTCCCACATTTTGATCTGCATTAGCTTAAATTTGGAAAGAGAAAATGTAAGCACAGTATTATTTACAGCTGCAAAATAAGGCAAAAAATGTCACTGAGTATTGAATTTGACACATTTTTCTGCTTTTCTCTTTCGGGTCTGGGAAAATGTGAAACCATCGCACATGGAAGCTACGCTGATTCTGTATCTGCTCAAGAAACCAAAAGCACCATCATACATTGCCGGACTACTTGGCGTGGTAATACATGTGCTGAAGCTCCGCCCCCGTAGCTCTCCCTTCATTGTCACAGAATGTTGTCCACGAGTAAACTAGGTGCCCACTACATTTGCATCACACCATGACCACATGAGACAGTTACTTCATGGCTGTGGTTTAAGTTGCAAAATAGTCAATTGAGCAAGACACTACAGGTTTATCTCTAAATTGAATAATGTGCTATGTGATTCTTTCTGTAGATAAATTAGAAGCATCATATACATAGATTGAACATTGTTGCAATCCATAGAAATAATTCTCATTCACCAAGGCCACTAATTCCCCAAAACATTCATACTAATTATGATGCACTGAAAGAAGGTTCAAATCTTTTTGAATGTGCAAATTTGTAGGTTTCCTTGTCATTCTTGTCTGGAAAAGTCTTGCAGCATGAGCTCCTGTACCTTTCTTTTCTTTTTTCTTTTTTTTTTTTTTTACGCATAAGTTTATATGGCTCGCCACCAGTGAAATCGCGATGGGATGTTTGAAGCCGTGTAGGAAGCTAGCGCCGGAGGAGGAAGGCACCTGGAGGTGGAGAAGAGAATCACTCGCCCGGGAAAGTACGGAGGAGCACGCTGCAAAGCGACGCGACGGTGGCGTTGAGCGAAGCAGGGAAGGAGAAAAGAGGCGAAGCATTGCGAAGGAGGAGGATAGGCAGAGACGCCCTGGGTTGACCTCCTCTGGCAGTTGCTACGAGTGATGTCTGCAGAATGGTCGTACCAGGTTCATCTTGTGATAACATCGTCCCCATGCGCTGTGTGCTATATGTGCGAATGAAAGCGTGCGATGGTGAGCCGACGATGGCGGCTCAATCTTGTGCACGCAAGGAGGAAAGCGAGGAGAAAGCTTGCCATCTTTCCACCTGGGGGGTCCTACTCTGGCGGCTGCTGCGTGTGGAGCGGCCGCACGAGCCCTATCTTGAAAGCGATCTACGATGTGGACAGTCTAGGCACACTGAAGGCTGGTAGCTTTGTGTGCGCTATAGCACCCATACGCTTCTGCGTCACCCGCGGTCACGAAGTGAAACCTCGCTGTAAATCCTTCCCCATCAGACACACAGAATTAGGCTTTTTAAGAGTCTGAGAGAACCAACAACTATAGCGGTTACCAGGATTGGTTAATTATTAACTACCAGATGAACTTGCCTGCGCATCCTGCACAGCTCTTATGCGGAACAAATGAAGAGTGTTCTCATGTTTCATTCTTACTGTGGCTTGATCTTTCTTCTGATGATATTCTTCATTTGCCATTACCTATTCTTCCATGTCTCAATTTATCTTGCACTGCATCACCTAAGACAGTAATGAAGTACCCACATGATCTTTTAGATCCAAATTTGATGATTAAGTCTTGTTTGATCCAGGTTTCCAAGTCTGCAGTTGGAAAAGATGGAGACAAAACTAACAGCAGAGAAGGCCAAAGTATCATCTGGACAAGGTGCGTAAAACTCTATCTTGTGCAGCTAGAGGCTATTCATGAAATATCTTATGTGTATAAGATGATGTGTGTTTTCTCTGAGTTGGTAGTTGCCGATTCCTCTGCTAATAAATACATTAAAAACATGTAGTATGTATTGGAGTGTAAGTTACGACTCTAGTTAGCTAGTGTGCTTTTAGTGTCACTTTAAAGCACGAGCAGTTTTATATTCACACTCCTGAGTGTTTTGCAGTGTCATGACATTTTTATATCACAGTATATATGTCATCAAGCACTAAAACAGAAATTCAGGCTAGTTGGTCTCGCAATAATGTAGGTCAATCACTATGCATTATAGACAAGGAACCGTGGAAACAGACACACAGCGCTCTGTGTGTCTTGTTTCTGCAGTCCCTTCACTCATTCAAATAACTTTATTGAGTGCCCTGCGATTTGGTGGGGTGGGCCTAGACCCCGCCTAGGCTTCGGCCAAGGGTTGTTGGCCCTTGGCGGCTTCCTCGGCTCGCTGGACGGCCCAGAGTTGGTGCTGCAGGTCCGAGCTGAACAACGCAGACTCCCAGCGCGCGCGGAGGCTGTCGCTGTTTGAGGCTGCATCACTGTTATTGTGTGTTATACCCGCACATTCCCATAGGATATGCTCTAGGGTGGCTCTAGAGTCGCAATGTCTGCACTTGTCAGTCGTGTATAAATCTGGGTGTATTATGTGCATGATAGCTGGACTCGGATAGGAACTGGTTTGTAACTGCCGCCATTCGACAGACTGTTTTTTGTTTAATTTTGGATGAGGCGGCGGGAATGTGCGCCTCTGCAATCTATGGTGTTGTGTAAATTCATGAAATTTGGTCATTCGATCTTCCCACTCCCACTCGTCGGTAGTCGCTGAAGCGGGACTAACCGAGGCTCGGTCCGTAAGCTCTCGAGCCATGCGGTGCGCCACCTCATTGCTACCGTCTGGTAGTGTGTGAGCGGGTGTCCAGATGAGATGGACACTTCTGTCGAGGTTGTTACCTAATTTTAGGAGTCGTAGTGCCTCTGGGGAGATCCGACCATTGGCGAAGTTTCGTATTGCCGTCTGGGAATCACTGATGATTATATGTGCTTGTGTTTGTGCTATGGCTAACGCGATAGCTATTTCCTCTGCGGTTTCTACGTGTGGCGTGTTGACTGTAGCGCTCGTCGTGCATTTTCCCTCGTAATTTATCACCACTGCTGTGTAGGCGCGTTTGTGTCTGTACCTAGCTGCGTCTACAAATATGGTGTCCTTGCTGTTACCGAATTTCTTTTGTATATCGCGTGCTCTGCTTTTTCGCCTACCCTGATGGTGGGTGGGATGCATATTCTTGGGCATTGGAGGGACGGTTATCATGCCTCTGATGTGTCTGGGCATATCTACTTTGACACCATGTTGGGCATGATACCCTATACCCAGGCGATCCAATATTTGCCTACCTGTTTTAGTTTTGGACAGGCGTTCATATTGTGCTATGCGTTGTGCCTCGATTAGCTCATCCAGTGTATTGTGAAGACCTAGCTGCAGTAGTTTATCGTTGCTGGTGGTGATGGAGAGTCCGATTGCTTGCTTGTAGATTTTTCTGATTAGGCAGTCTAATTTGTATCTTTCTGACGAGTACCATCGTAGGTACGATGCGACGTATACTATTCTGCTTATTACAAACGCTTGGACTAGCCTAAGCAGATTGCCTTCTTTCATTCCACTGTGTTTGTTGGCTATTCGCTTCAGTAGTCGCATGATTTGAGATGTTATATTGTCTAATTTACGTATGGTTTCTCCATTGTAGCCGTTACTTTCAATGATGAGCCCCAATACTCTGATCTTGTCAACCTTGGGTATGGGCGTACCATCCGCGGTAGTTAGGTGAATTTCCGGATGGTTTCGTTCCTCGTAGTTGCGTGGCTTTCGGCCACGTCGCGATGGTAAATAAATGAGGAGCTCAGATTTCTCAGCCGAACACGCCAGTCCGGTTCCTGCTAGGTATTGTTCAACTGCTTCTATTGCACGTTGTAATGTGTTTTCGACCTGTCCATCGTTGCCATCGCTCACCCAGAGGGTGATGTCGTCAGCGTAAATGGTATGATTGAGGCCATCGATTTCCTGTAGTTTTGTTGGTAATCCAATTAGAGCCAGGTTAAACAGCATCGGTGATATTACTGAACCTTGGGGCGTACCTGCACTTCCAATCTGTAGTTCTTCGGAGTTAAGGTCTCCTATCCTAATGTATGCTTTTCTGTTAGTAAGGAAGTCTCGTATATAATTGTATACTCGCTGGCCTAGGCCTAGCTCATTTATTCTGTTTAATATTGTTTCGTGGGTAACACTGTCAAACGCCTTCTTTAGGTCCAATCCTAAGATAGCTTTGGTGTTCCGACTGATGTTATCTATAATTTGATGCTCAAGTTGGAGCATTGCATCCTGTGTAGACAAATTTCTCCGGAAGCCCAACATTGTAGGCGGGAGAACGTCGTTGTCCTCGAGATAGTTGGTCAATCTCGCTAGGACAACGTGCTCCATGAGTTTGCCCACACAGGACGTGAGTGAAATGGGTCTCAAGTTCTCCAACTGCAGCCGCTTGCCTGGTTTAGGTATTAGAATAATCTGGGCCGTTTTCCATTGCAGTGGTATTTTACCGGATAGCCAGCATGCGTTTATATACTTGGTAAGTTCTTCTAGAGAGGCATCATCGAGATTTCGGATCGTCTTGTTAGTTATTCCGTCTAGTCCTGGCGCAGATGTAGTATTTAACTTTTGTAGAGCTGCTCTCAATTCCGCTTCGCTAATCTCTTCGTCTAATTGTATGTTTTTGGTGCCTGTGTAATCTGGGTGAGTTGTTGGCTTAGCCCGTGATAAATACCTTGTGGCTACCTCATCGATAAAAGCTTCTTCAGTTTTGTCATCTGCATGCAAGATTTTGTTAATGTTTTGTCTGTACGTGGCTTTACTTTCCTCAGGATTCAAAAGGTGCCTGAGGAAGTTGCACGTTCTGGATAATCCTAACTGATTATCCATATTAGTGCATGTTGCTTCCCATTGTTGGTTACAGAGCTGTTGTGCGTATGCTTCTATATCTCTGTTAAGTCGGGCTAGCCTGCGTCGGAGCGTCCTGTTGTGTCTCTGAGTTTTCCATCTCCTCAGGAGACCTTCTTTAGCTTCCCACATATGTAGGAGTTTACTGTCTACCTGCTCGATTTGCGCGTCCTGGGGGATTATTTGTGTGGCTGAGTTAACATCCTGCTTCAGCTGCGTGCTCCAGTCCGCGATGTCGGTGATAGTATTATCCTTTTTCTCGCGAATTTGTCTGAGTTTGTTCCAATCTACAATTTTCAGTTGTTTGCCCTTGGATTTGCTTGGCCCTGCTTTAACAGTGATTTCGAGGATATTGTGATCGCTGCCGAGATCCTGTTGGGTGTTAAGCCAATTCGCATCCCTAATGTTCTTTGTAAAGGTGAGATCTGGCGTAGTGTCCACACTAACACTAGACCCTCTCCTCGTAGGAGTCGACGGGTCTGTGATGAGGGTAAGGCCCTCTTGTTGTGCGTCTAGCCATAGGTGTCTACCTTTGGGGTTTTCAAATCTGTATCCCCATGCCGTATGTTGTGCGTTGAAATCCCCTCCAATCACTAAGGCTCTGCCTTTTGCGATAGTGAGGGTCTTGCGGAGAAGTGATCGGAAATTGGGAAGTCGGATTCTTGGGTTACTATAAACATTAAGGACAAATAGGCTTTGATTGTTTTTTCTAGCAGGTATTAACTCGATTAATATATTGTCTACATCCGCAATGCCTGTATCATACTGAATGACCGTGTACCTACGTTTTACTAGAGTGGTGACAGCTCTCGTCTCCCCGTCGGCACTACAGAATGATCTGTACCCAGATAATTTGGCCTTACAGTGTGGCTCCTGTAGCATTATGACATCAGGATGTTCCTTATTAATTAGGTGTTGATGTAAGTTGGATCTTTTTCTACGGTATCCACGACAATTCCATTGCCAGATAGTATAATGGTCGTGTCGATCCATGGTGGCAGCTACAGTTTTCCGGTTCCCTCCACCGTAGGTGTCGAGGGTTTATTATATGGCTTACTGGTTGTTTTGATGGGACCACCTCCACTGGTTTGCGGTCCCCACGTCTTCATACAAGATTCAATGTCGGCAAATTTTGTATTAATTGTGTTAAATTGTTGTTGTATTTGCGTCATAATAGCCTGTGTAACTTGCTGGGTAATTTGTGTGCCCAGATCTGTAAACTGTGTACTTATGATATCTAGCTTGCTTTCTAGAATGTAAATTTTGCTTTCGAGTTCATCCTGTCTTTTCTCAAGAGGTTTAACGGATTTGGTCTTTTTAACTGCGATCGTCTTGGTATCGTCTGTGGCTTTGCGTTTGGCTGGCACGTTAGCCTCTTTCTCAATGTCTGCCTCTTTTTCCTCAATACTATCTAGTGTGACACCTTGCCCGTTTTTAAGACTAGTGTTCTCTTTCCGCAGTCTACTGTTTTCGTCTTCTAGAGCGACAATCCGCTGATGATGTTCTAGCATCATTTGTTTCATCTGTGCTAGTTCTTTTTCTAACGCTCTATTTCTAGTGTTAAGTGCAGCCTCTGCCTCCGCGCGCGCCCCGGAAGCCACGTCAGCCCAGCTCACCTGTGATGGGGGTCCGGTGGTGTGGTTGCCGATAGTGCCCTTGCTGTTGCCAATGGCCTGGGGTGACTTGGTGGGGTTACCACTGCGGGGTCTGGACCTTGACCTTGATCGGTTGCCGGAGTGTGATCTGCTTCTGGTTCTTGGGAGGGAACCCGATCTGTTCCTGCTGGCTGTACTTCGGCTTCTTTGGTTGTCGACGTAGTTCTCGTATTCTACTTGTTCCTCTCTCCGGGCACGTTCCCATCTTCGTCTTTTGACGAGGTATGGGATCCGGTACCTTTCTTGGCATCGTTTATCCGCGGTCGGGTGGTCATTTCCACATAGTTGGCACTCTGCTTTGCATTCGTGGTCTTGCTTTGGATTCTTGCTGCCGCAACTCCGGCAAATTTTGTCAGTAGGATTGGGGCATACGTCCGCTCGGTGTCCAAGTCTTCCGCATTCGTAGCAGATGTCAAATTGTTTCTTGTAAAGTGCGCATCGAACAAGCGCAGCTCCGTAGTTCACATAGCTAAGGACGTAATATCCATCAAAAAGGACGATTACGTTGTTTGTATTGCCCATACGTTTGGCGTAGAGGACGCTTGGGTTACGTGGAGTGACCAGCTTCCTAACGATGTCTTCCGGGCTTTCATCGGCAGAGATACCTCGGATGACTCCTTTCGAGGTGTTCTCCGGTGCTGCGCGATAAGCACAGGCTTCATATTCCTTGCTCCCAATGCTCAGACTGGTTATCGCGACATACTTTGTCCCTTGTTTATAATTTATTGTGATTTACTGAAATGTCATCAAGCACTGACTTGCTAGGTGTGTTTTCGACCATGATCAGTGATGTGCTGTCCTCTGGCAGTATGCATCAGCTGTTTGCCTGCAGTTTGTACACAAATGGCTGTACGGGCTCTCACCTCCATTTCAGTAAAATGTTTTTTTGCCATCATAAACTGAGTGCTTCCTCCATGACACAAACAGAGCGCAAACATAGTCAACAGTAAAGGAAACAAAAATGAGCGCTATCCCCTGCCTCTTTTCTTTTTTTTTTTTTTCAATTCTTCTTATTGCACCCTGTTTTACCATAATGAGACCGAATAGTTGTGCCCAAATGTGCATGGGGCAGCAAGAAATGTTAAGCGAACCACAGTAACGAACATACACTTAATTGTTCACCTTTTAAAATGCTGTAGAAAATTAAGATAAACATTTACAGGCCTGCACTTGTCTTGTGCCGAGTAAGCATTTAAATTCAGTTCATTTTCACCGACATTGTAGCCACTGTGAGTGTACTAAGTGCACTTTTAATGCTGTGCTCACCATTGTATGCCAAAATAAATTTGAAGTATCCATAGATCTCTTGTGGTGAACTTTAACTTCCATAATTGACAAGAATAATCACCTGCACATCCCCCCCCCCCCCCTTATTTTTAAATCTGCCTTGTTGACTACGATCATTTATAAACGAATTTGGTGCACGTTTTTTTATGTTTTCTCAATTTAACCGAAAGTAGTTAACCCTACATATAAATATAGTGTGCACAAGCTGTTTCCTCAATAAAGGCTGGATTAATTTTTTTGTGTCTTTAGTTGTAGCTGTAGCCAGAAAGTTTCAAGCCTAGATATAAGCAATGATTACACTCGTGCCTTTAAAACATTGCATTAGATGCTAACCAATTGAGCTTACTTGTTTAACGTCACAGAGCACTCATTGCTATGGCATACGCTCCCTCTCACATGGGAAACATACCATATGCACTGGTATGTAACCCTGAAATGATGCCTAGAGTGCAGCGTTACTTGCTTTAGCACCAAAATGCCTCTGTTCCGCAAAACAAATTTCTTTCTACAAATGCAGGGAAGACGACAAGGTTCTCTTGCAAGCATGCCAGCAGTCGGGCACAGAAAAGGGACTGCAGCGAGCATCACAAGCCTTGGGCAGACCTCCTGAGCAGGTACGCTGTTTTGATAACTCATTTAGGCTCTCTGAGTAAGCATCATAAGCTCATTGTAGGTAGAAGCAGATTTGCTGTCCTAAACTGGAAAGGATGTGCTGTTCATTACGACACTGAGAAAATCATCAACCATTGAAGACAGTATTGCTGCATTCTTGTGGGAGGCGCTTATAGAGCGCCTATTCCTGGGGCAGTTGATAGCGCTATAGTTGTAAGCGCTAGCACTTGAAAACAGTGATGAAGGCGAGTGTGTTTGTGTGAGCATTTCTCTTTATTGCTGCTTTTGTTTACGTATAGGTAGTACAGTAGAACCTCAGTATAATGAAGTCATACTTGCAGCGAAAAACTTCATTAAATTGCAAATTTTGTTAATTTCAGGTTCTAAAATTTCAGCAGTAAAAAATACTTTCACACTTTCCCAGAACATTCCCGGTGGATAGTATCTTGTCAATAAGCACTTGTAAACAAATCGCAAGAAGGTTGGACCATAATAGCACAGTTACGAGCGCCGGCTCATGCGGTGCAGATCACGCCGAAAGCAATGCATCAGCCTGGCTCAAGGCATTTGAAATTTGCGTGTTGCATCGTGTGGCGCTGTTAATCTTAGACACCATGGCTGACCGTGCTTAGTGCCCACAGCCGTCATCACATGGCACCCACAAATGAAAAACCAAGTGTAAAAAGATAGCCATGCACAGCCACGGCCAGTGTAAAGTAGAAGGTGCACACATCTCCTGCCTCCACCCCCCCCCTCCCCTTAGCAAGTGCTAGATCACGTTACCACGCTCTCACCCCGTCCCTACCCCCCTTGCGCTGAAGGAATCATCAGCTCTCATGTTACTCCGAGCTACCAAGCGCTCTGCAACCTTCACGTGACAGATGGCACGGCGAGTGGCAGTTCCTGCATACCACGCTCCGGCACACGTGCATCGATGGTGTTTCTGCTGCTCAAAATTTTAATGCAGAAGGACGCATACAAATAACTTCTGCCTCGACCGCCATATTTTTTTTAATAGATTTGCTAGCCATACAGGAAATGAATAGTTTGTTACATCGCGAACTTCGTTAAATCGATGTTTCACTGTATACTACCAGACTGAATAGGCACAACCTGCTGTGTTGAAATGTGAATTGCCATTTGGTCTGACACATGAACATAGGAACTGCGGCCAATGCTTCATTTCATCCCAGTGACAACTCTGGACAGGCACATACTGTACCTTTAGTGCATTGTGGCTGACTTATTTAAACTAAGCTGCAGTTCTTCTGCTGAGTAAAAATTGAAGAATTAATATGAATGCAAAGCTGGCAGCACTTGTCGTAGTACGCAAGTACCGTATTTTCGCACGTATAACGCGCCCTTGCATATAACCCGCACCCCTAACTTTGAACTCCACGAAAAAGAAAAAAATAACCTCGCGTATAACCTGCACGCGTATCCGAAAAAATGAGGACTCAGAAGTTACAACTACGTGCAGTTATCATTTCGTTTTCAAAACAAATTTATTTCAAAACGACTGCCGTAACGTTGTCAGTGCTGTCGTCCGATTCACTGCTACCATCAGAGGCTTCATCGCCGCTCTCAAAGACGTAATAGTCTTTGGAACCATCTCGCAGCAGCTCTGTTGATGATTTCTTCAGCAGCGGCTACGATATTCAGTTTCTCTTTCGCTGTGAAAGACTGCCGCCGAGGCACACTCGTGTCAAATTACAATGTCAAATACGATGTATATGTCATGTATATCTTGTGTGTCTTTTTTTTCGTTTTTTTTTTTTTCCTTAATATCTTCACTGCCAAATACAATCAGGGCCGGAGCCCTTGTCAAGCTGCTGGAAAGCAGCTTTTTGCTCCAGTCCTGGCATTTTGTTTTTGTAAAAACTGAATGCGAAATAAACTGTCTGAAGTCTGATGCCTAAACAAGGCTGGCCAACTGTGCAAACTGGGCTTACGAGAAACGGCACCTGACTCATGCAAAAAGCGTGCGAAAAGCATCCAACCAGACTATGGATGTGGATCTGGCTATAACCTGTGTTGGCCTCTTATTGGCTGAACACACATCGATGTCGATAGGCATGTGGACAACGCGGGCTCTGCATGGCAGGCTGCGCGTTGCCGTGAAGCCGACCCCCACCCCCTCCCTTCGCAGATAGCCCGCACCCCCACTTTTTAAGCAATTTTTTCCAATTTTTGGCGCGGGTTATATGCGAGAAAATACGGTATATAAAATATTTTGGAAGACTTCTCACATTGAACTGCACAGTGCAGTGTGGTATGAAGTGCATGTTACAAGGAACTCCTTGTAATAGTTGATCATAGATGTTTATTTGGAAATGTCTAATTATAATCACGGATGACTCAATTGAAACAGCTACCTAATTTTTCTTTAAGCTTCAAATATTGACACCTGTGATGTGATCAATATCACATCGAGGGGAAAATGTGAAATTTCTGCTGCATTGTGGACATTTGGCCACTTATTGTGCAGAAGCCTGCATGCCCAGGCACCCTGCGAGCTGTAGTGATTAAAGCCGCCATGACAGCTCAGTGATCCATATTGTGGAAATTTGTGTATGTGTACTATCTAATCCTGGGAGTGTTTGCAGTGCCAACACCTCCCATGGCCACAGCAGTTGATGTGGAACATCCTTTGAACTGCAGGCATCATGTAGTATGCGAACTTATGAGTAGACAACTGTCCAATAAAACCTTGTATGCTACCTTATGGCATCAAGGAACCGAGGTGGGGGGAACCCAGGAGCTCAATTATTGTTTACGACGATGTCAAACCAACAACACAGGGCCTTTCAAGAAGAGATCATCCCGACCTCATGTACACAGAAACCTATCATGCTTCTGAGGCCAGTGGGGCCCTGGACTGAGGGGCTCCGACCACTGCTCCTTAAAATATATTTTCCAGCCAAATAAAGTTACTTTATATATATATATATATATATATACATCATGCTTCTGGGAATGCAAGCAGCACTGTGCATATCACAGCCAAGAACGCTTCCTTCAAAAGACGCTGTTAACACTTCATGAACAAACAACCTCCCTCACGAATAAAGAGGTCTACACTGCAGCAGCAAATGAGCATGGCAAAGGCAGGGATGTGGACAGCAAGGAATTAGATAAGACAATGCTGGCTTATGTATTACCCACGTTTCGTATGAGTTGCACTTTTTTCTATCTTCTTGATCTATGACTAGTATAGTGCACACGTACCACTGTTGAGTCAAGGTGCTCATGTTAAAATTTTTGTATGCTTTCATGTTCCAGGTGACCAGCCGCTTTCAAGAACTGATCCGTTTGTTTGAGGCAAGCAAGAGCGATGACGAAGCTGATTCATGACAGTGCTAGCTAAAGTCTGCACCTGCGATCATCTCCTCTTGTACACATAATTCCATCATCACATTTTCATCATGATCATCCCAAGCATCAGTGAAGAATTCCCGGTTGGCAAATGAGGACACTCATCAAACATGAACCATGTCACGGTGTACATTCTACCATCATGTATAGTATTCTAGCACTTGCGAGTTTGTCTAGTCATTGTTTTGTTGATCTGAAAACTGCCTCATCCTCGACTACCGAAGGTGAATGTAGTAGAACATTAAAAGGTATAATACCTTATTCCGATTGTAAGATTCCTGGTGTTTTCTGGTGATGGGTCTTAACAACAGACAGCATGCAGTGTGTACAGTTAAAGCTGTTGGTTGCCGTTTTAGTAAAGGTATTCTAGCCACACTGTTCAATTTTTTATTTATTTGTGCCTCACTTTTAAGTGTTTACAAACGAATTCCTGTCTCACAGCAGCAAAAATTGGGCGTTTTTGTAACTTATCATCTAGCCATTAACATCACGTAAGTTCTTAGACACTGTGTGTGCAGCCTCAGTCTGAAAAGATAGCATTGTGTCTGCGAATGAAAACATTGCAAATTTTTGTAGCATGAAAACACAAAGCCTGCTTCTCTGCAAAACATTCCATTAATTCTCTATACATCAGATTTATTCTGCCACAATTTTTTAAGCCAATGATACACACACATTGAATTGTGCGAATACAGTATAATCACACAATATGGCAGCACGAAAAGCAAGCTTGGGTTACGTTTTCACAAGAAGCACTGCTGATCGGTTGAAGTTGCACGCTGTGTCATTCAAAAATGTAACAGGCAGTTTTCGTGCAGTGTGCTTTTGCTTTCTGAGAAGGCTTGTTTCTGCTGTCAAGAAGCATGCTTACCAACTGCTGCTCAATGTAAAGCCAAAGGAGCTAATTCAAAATGGTACTTGTGGCAGCAAGGATGTTACACTGTATATCGTAGCCTTGATGGCCTCTGATATACGAATTCAGCAAATAGTTAATACACATTTGTTTGCTGCTTATCTAAATATAAACAATATTGTGAGCAAGATGATGCACTTGATAGCCAAATGGGTTGTTGGGATTCAGTAAGTTGCTAATGAATTGGGTGTTAATGACACAATATGACTCAAGGCACGAGTACCCAATCTTGCTTTCTTTGCCCATGTGGAATTTAGTCAAATTCCATGTCTTGGTTGCGTTTTCTGGGCATGTGCATAGGATGAATACAAGCAGCGTCTAGTGTGGTGGTTTTTATTCTGCTTGTATCAACATCGTAGCATTTACATGACCATAGACTGCCATGATTTGACTGCACTAGCTTAGGGTGTGTTTCACTCGTCTTTGAAAGCACATGCTACCTAAAGCAAACTTCATTTGTCATCTTGCAGAAATTGGTTCTGCGCAAGTTGTAAGCACTTCCTGCATTCACTAGTTAAGAAGTGCAAGATCTGCTTTGCAGAAATAGCAATATGTTTGTTTAGCAGAACAGAGATGTATTGTTTCTTACTGTTTTGTTTAAAGCAGTCAGTCTAGCTGGTAAGAAGCAGTTACACAATTTCAGGAATGCCATGGTTGTGGCGACACAATTTTACCACATATAGTGTGCTAAATTTCATATGGACAGCTCAAAATGCAAGCTGTATCCACAATTACCACAGCTGTCGTTCCCGTGTGCTCTAAAAGCCCTAAACAAAAGCAGCAAGTGATGGAACTCATACATTGTTGCATTACTTGCATGAAGCATAAAGTGCGCAAGTGCCACACCACACTTGCCCGCGAAGCTCTGCAGTACCGTATACAGCATTGTTGTGAACTGTTGTAGTAACTGCAGTCGAGTCAAGACAACCGAGTAATGCCATTCATGTATGTTTACAAACAAACCTGTGGGCTACTTACTTCCACATGGATAAAATGAGACTGCAACAGAGCGTGGCCATTCTTGCAAGCGGTTAAGCACAATGTATTCAAGAGGTGAAAACAGCGTAAAAAACTTTGTTTACCATTATCCAGTGTTCTTGCCGAGTGTCAGCTACCTAAATGGGCTGTAAGGCAGTTGTACAGCATATCTCAAAAGCTTCAACGTCGCTGTGGCCTCTGTAAAGCTTTTCACAGCATCAATTCTTTAGACTGAAGAGAGCAGTTTCTTTTGCTCTTCTGAACTTGCTATAGGAGCCCCACAACAGGGCCCAATCTTGCCATTTGCAGCGTCTTTGAATCTTACTGAAGGCTGTACCATAAGATATTCTTGTAATAAAATGTGAGACAATTTTAAAAACTGAGTCAATCATTTATTCGTCATCACCTGCAGAAGGCTGGTGCTTTTTCTTCTTCTTTTTTGGGGTAACCGGCTCACTCTTGACTTGCACAGGAGTCTCGGACTCCTCTTCAACTTCCTTCTTCGGCTTCTTCTTCTTCTTCTTGGGGGTGACAGACTCGCTTTCGGCCTCGGTTACAGCTGTCACCTCCTCTGCTGCCTTGGTCTTTTTCTTCTTGGGTTTGGGCTCGGTGACATCATCGGCCGCCTCGTTATCTTCCTCCCCTTCTTCCTGCTTAAACTTTCTCTTCGCGCCGGCAATCGATGTCGTGGGCAGTGTCGAGTCAGCGGCCGGCTCGTATTGACGCACGACACTCTTGTGTTCGTACCTGTCTTGCCTGGCCTTGCCCCGAGCCGTGCCGCTGATTCTTCGGTTGCCACCGCCTTCTTCGAGGATTCGCATGCGCGTCTCCAGCTTCGCCCTGTGTTCAACTCCAAGCTCGGTACCCGTTCCGTCGTCTCCCAGCGCGTCGACTCTGGTCGCCAGAGCTGCCTTGGCGGCCAGCATACGCGACACCTTGCCTTTCAGCTTCTGTGTGCTCTGGCCTACCAACTGCGCGTGGTAGATGAGACCGTACTTGGGCGTGTCGTGCTTGGTCTTGAGAGCCCGGAAGAGCGCCTTTTCGGCGCCCAGTATTTGCACGGTGGAGGCCGGGTGCTTGGCCAAGTTCAGCAGCGAGCCAGCGTGCGAAATGAGTCGCGCTCCGACCAGTTCTCCCACTAGGATGGTCAAGTTGGGCGCCACGGCGATCATGCGGTTCTTGAGGTACTCGAACAGCTGGGCGCGGTAGCTGCTCATCTCCATGATCTCGCGGCACAGGTGCAGTATGTTGCGGATGTCTTCGTCGGATACCTCCGTGCCCATGGACATTTCGGCGAGCTCTTTCACTTTCGCCTCCTGGTCTTCGGGCAGTATCTCGGACAGGTCCGTCTCGATGGCGTTGGTGCGCAAGCCGATCGTCTGAACGGTACGCACGTACAGCAGGTTGTCCGTGACCACTTTCGAGAGCTCCGGAAAGTGCCAACCGTACCACTCTTTGCAACGCATGATGTAATTGTTGAGCTCCTTGTCCAGGTCGTCAAGGAGAGATACCGCTTGGATGATCATAGTATCGACCTTGTCGGGGCTGAACTTGAGCTTATACCGGGACAAACTATGGGCCAAACCTAATGCCATAGCGGTCATCTCCTTCTTGGGGAGTCCCGTGATCAAGCTGTCCATTTGGGACCGAATGCAACGCATCAGCTCTTGGATAGAGCTGTTGGCGACACAGCTGATATCGAACTTCTCCTTGATGACGTTTCCAAGCTTAGCGTCCGCGACGGCAAGACTCTCGTGCGCTTCCTTGGCTATAACCTTCTTCAACGCTTTCTTCAGGCTTTTGCTCATCTTACCTTCGACAGCTGCCGTTGCAGCCGCCAAGGCCTCGGTCATGTCTCCAAACTTCTCGAAGTGCTTCAGCTTCACCACACGCGATGCCTTGTCCGGCGTCTCGAAGTCTTGGAACAAATTGTCGGTCTTTTGAAGCTTCTTTTCATCTAGAACCTTGAAAATGGCGTATCCCGCCGGTGACTCGAAGAGGACTAACATGTTGGAAAGTTCGCTGCGGTCACAACGACACTAGCCACAACAAACTACGAAAGTTTTCCCACCACGTGCACTACGTGCACGACGCCATGAAAACAACCGCCGGCACATGAAGAGAGCATGGAAGCATGCGCGCGGATGAACACAATCAAACGATGTGCATTATGAAGTCAACGTTCAACGTTGACTTCATAGTAATTACGTTGGAGCAGCTGTCTTTGTTGCTATGAGGAATATGTTTAAACAGCACAGAAAAAAATATAGAACTACAAAACCCAGGTCAGTTTTTTTTTTTTTCTCTAAGCGGAAGAGTGTCTTTACTAATGTAATTTGGTTTCGTAGTGACGATGGCGATGATGGCAGACTACAGCTTCTGCATAAATTACGATGTGGATAAAGCATAGTTCCGAAGTTATCTTTAAACAATTATTTAATTATGAAATTACTTATCATACTTTTGTCTGCAAATCACGAGTAAAACATGTAGAACACATGGTTGGAACTGGTTGACAGTCGAAACTGCTCGTAACGTTCATGCTAGCCGCGCTACATCATCATCGACAATACCATGTTATAATGGCGCAAAATTTGAACACGTCTATCGCCAGATCATCAAATATAAAGAACAAGCACAAAAATGAGCACATTTCGTGACAGAAATATTCGCAATAAAGCGCTTTTCGAACTGGAGGCTGAACACCAGAACTTGCGTGCAATCTTACCCCTACGTTTGTTTTTAGTACATTTCCGGGTCTACGAGCCGAAACAACTATTGGGTTGCTTCAGCCTGCTTCAGCACCAACCCTTCCCTTTACCCCATTGTTCCCCGTCCTAAAATTTGGAAGATTATGTACGTGGGTCCCTTCGGCATGGACTCGAGTGATGCGATATTAGGAACGCACTGCACTCGGAATTCGTTCGTCGTGATGATGTGCTAGGATATATTTAAATGGCGTCGCAAGTTTTCTAGCTACCGCGGCGCAGTGTATGTGCCCCTTGCATTGTCACGATTCATCTGTTGCCGACTGTGCATAGCACATGGATACATGCAAACACCAAGGTGCGGCACGCATATTACAGCGGTCTAGGCATCATTATACATTGTCACAAGTCCAAAGGTTACCACGAGTTCCCAACGCGGTATTCAATCTGGATAGCAACGTGCGAGCAAAGTACCGTCGTCAACAGCCAATCCTCGTCGTCGCTCTGTAGTTGTCGGGACAGCTATCAGTGCTTCGATGTTTTCCTTTCAGGGGTCCGTGTTTCTTTCCCCTTTAGATTAGGATCAAGTTGCAACCCACCACCATTGCGCTTGTAAAATCTACACAGCCTGCCCTAGGAGTGAGAACAATTCCTCTTTCCCGTCATCTTCACAGACCGCCAACAGAAAGCTGAAAAGACACACGAGTGTTGATACAACTTTTACCTCCCTCTTGTGTCCGTATCTTTTAAGCCTGCTTTCAGAACTATCTACTCTTGCTGTGTATGTACATCACGGTAACATGTCAAGGCTTTCTGCAGGGTGCTTGGAGCCAGCTCCTCTAAGGCACTGCTTTAGTCATCCATCAACGCTTACTAAAAACAGCAGCCGTGAACACCATACATTTCCGACACACTAAACATAATGGATGCAATGTCTCAACCATGCCTGCAGTGCCTGTTGCAGACAACGTGCCCACAAATAATGCCATTATGAGCAGCTAGGTTAGAAAATACGATTGAAAAGACGTGTGAGCATGGTTCATTATGCATGCAGTGAGCTGTCTCCTATGGTGCCAATGAGTAAAATTCACTAAGGTAATTTAAATTACTGGAAAATGTAAAGCATGGTGTACATATGAGCAAAGTCCCCCGCAGTAATGCTGGGTTACAATTTTAACATATCGCTATAAAACCTTTTCCTCATGAGGAAACAGCAAGCCCAGGCATCCGAGGCAGACGGAAACTTTCGTGAGAGAAACTTGGACAGATCAGTTTTCATCGTGTGGCATGCCTCTAGCCTGCCACTCCACAGGCGAACGACAAAAAAGACAATGCCCGTATGCGCACACCACGATGCTTGACCACACATTCAGCATGCTGGTGAACCAGCAGCCTCTCATTATCCTAGCTACTCATCCCTGTTATGCATAAAGTTAATATAGTTGTTCATACTAATTTCATGCTATCATTCCCCGAAGTGTGGAGTAGCAAGCAAGTCGCCAGGCCATCTGCACCTTTTTATTACATTCTCTTTAGACATTTGCACACAAAATAGATGGTCTCTTTCACAAAGGATGTCCACAAAGTAATGTCCTTAACCCTTTCAGCCCTGGTGGTGTTGATTGACAACATTACGCAAAATGTCCCATACAATTCATGAAACAAAGTAAATAGAAAAAGTTAAGCTTTTGACGTGAAGCCAGCATAGTCTTGAGACTATTGCCAGAAGTTTAGATCGAATGGTGCAAGACAACCATTGTCCAGCGGGAAAATCAATTGTAGCAGTAACACTCTTCGTTTAACTTTAAGACGTCATCAGCACCAAACAACTTAGACATCTGGCTTCATAACTTTGTGGTGTGCGAATATGACGCTACCAGGGCTCAGTGGTTATAAAATTAAGATTGTGAGTAGTCAATCTTTCATGTTTCCCGAAGTATTTTCTAGAAGCATTTTTGATGCTTCTTGGCATATTTACTCGTTCAGGACTGTTATTTAGCTGAAAAAGTGATAAAGCTCCATAGGACATTCAGGTGCATGTAGGTTATTCACCAAGAAAAACAAAGAAGACTCACTGAATTCATGTGCCCAACCTGTTCACTAGATAAAAAAAAAAACTGAAAAACTCTTCGAGGAGCTTGGCATACAAATATCAAGAACTATGCACGAACTGCGACTTGGAACAGGATGTCTTAGCACCTGTGATAAGCTTATTTTTATTTGGTACAGTTAAATTTCCTTGTTTGAACATTACAAGAGCCAACATATTGTTTGACGGAAATAAAATACAACTTTTTCAGCTCCTGCAATATAAAATATAAGAAAGCTGTATGTTTTCCAAAGAATATATCACGTGTTAATTCACAACATTTGAGCCCTGGTGGCGTCATTTGACACCATATACCTAACATTGCTAAAAATTGTAAGGCATGGCATGGCATGGCAAGAACTTTATTTAGGTCCAGAGAAACTAGGGCCCGAGGGCAAAAGCCCCCAGGCTAAGTCGGTGGCTCCGCCCACGTAGGCACCGGTAGGCCAAAGGCTTTCCCGATGTCGTGAGCTCTCCGGACGGCCAGGAGTTGATCTTAAAAATTGTAAATTAATATTTTTCTTTGTATCAGGCTTCCGAGAGCTTTTCCACAATAATTACGTCAAGTGGAAAAATCTTTGCCTAAAGGAAGAAATTCAGAGCCCTTTACGGACACATGCCCAACATACATACATACAGGCAACATACTAGAAATTGGTTTTTCTTGCCGAATTTTAATATTAAATCTGAAGTGCCTAGCTAAATGTCTTTGCATCATTAGTTAGTTTAGAGCAGGAACACGGGACAAGGAAGAAGTTTGGCATGTGACTCCCTTTATTTTGAAATCAGTCGGAAGAGACACCTATGCAAGATCTCTGGCTGCAGTATCGCAAGTAATGTGAAGCAAATGAAATGTACACCTATGGGTCACATAAAACTGTCTGTACAAATTACAAGTGAAGCCATAGGAGGTTTAGGTGAAGCCCACTTCCAGTTTCTCTACCTGGTGTTTCCCTCCTACTGCGTTGGACCAATGCATTTCTCTGCAAAATTAAGGCGCATATTCGACTAAGTAACAAAAATTCACTAATTTTTAAAGTAATTACTCTATGGCCCGTATTGCAATTTACAAATTCTAGCAGTGGAGTTCGCAAGGCGGATCCGTTTGGGACAAATTCTCAGGATGACACCAATTTTGAGATATTAATTTCCAAACGTTGCGGAGAAATTGCATTTCTCCGCAACGTTTGGAAATTAATATCTCAAAATTGGTGTCATCCTGAGAATTTGTCCCAAACGGATCCGCCTTGCGAACTCCACTGCTAGAATTTGTAAATTGCAATACGGGCCATAGAGTAATTACTTTAAAAATTAGTGAATTTTTGTTACTTAGTCGAATATGCGCCTTAATTTTTTTGTGCAAGTAATGTTCGCCTCTTCGAGTAGACCAGCTCATGAACGAGAATTGTGCTATCTGCCATAGGCAACCTTAAAAAATTTTGAAAGTGTTCGCTGAAACACCCTGTATAACATGACATTGTAACCATACCCGCCGCGGTGGCTTAGGCAGAGCTAAGGCGTTGCGCTGCTGAGTACGAGATCGCGGGATGAAATCCTGGCCGCGGCGGCCGCATTTTGATGGGGGCGAAATGCAAAAACGCCCGCGTGCTTGCGTTGTAGGGCACATTAAAGAACCCCAGGTGGTCACAATTAATCCGAAGCTCTCCACTACCGCGTGCCTCATAATCAGAACTGGTTTTGGCACGTAAAACCCCAGAAAGATGACATTGTAACCATGAGAATATTTTTAAAAATCATTACCGAAACCGTCAAAACATGGCCCATTTTCTCGTGGTAGTGAAGAGTTCAGTTTTCGCAACAAAACATTTTTTCTTTTAGTTGAACATGCTTATTTTTTATGTATTTTGCACATATAGACATAGAAAAACATTTTGAAGTCCAGTCTTTAAAGGGTTAAAAAAAAGGTATCCCCGAAATGAGAAACTTTCCTTCTCCAAGTGTGACGTGTAATGGAGCATGACTCGCCTAACTCAGACAGTGTTCTTTCTAGGTATAAATGATAGCTGCTATTTGTCTCCGTCTCATGATGCACTCTTTCCTGTGATATTAACTTAGTTTTAGTTTCCACAGTGGCAATGGTCGATGTGCCATGTGCTTTCAACAAAGGCTATCGCAAAAAGTGCCCGGTTTGCTTGGGAGCAATAATCAGCCTGTGTTAATTTCCGTTTCTGAAACATTCCATTCAGCCTAGTACACAGTCCTCCTAAAGTTTACAAAATGACACATTTCTGCAATGGCCCTTCATTACCAATTTTTACTATTTGCTCACAGAAGGCCGATATGTCCGTGCTGTGCTAAAATCAGCCACGTCTTTTGTTTCATCTCTGACAAATGCAATGTACAAAGAGTGGCGCTAGATGCACCAATGTGCTTTTGTTTAAGCAGATGTCGAAGGAAACAAATAAGAATTCACATGAAGTTTCACTTCCCACTCACCAATGTTATGATCAGCCTGAATGAGTGTTCAGTTAAATGCAATGTGACTTGCAAGTGAAAAGGAACTTGGAACACTCCAAAAAGTTTATTTGTACTTTTAGGAACGGAAAACATTGCTTTTGTTGGACTAATTACAAAGCAAACAAAACTTAACGTCCTCCGAGTTACTGCTCTCGGCTTCATTCAATCAGGCCATTGAGGCACTGATCCTCTGCATAAATCTTTGCCTGGCAGGGCTGGCTTGATGCATCCACAACTTCAAGCTCAACCTCAACGTTGAGCAAGTGAGCCACACACTCTTCGGCTACCGACTTGACGCCCTGCAGCGTAACACAGTTGGCGATGACTTGTATGCTCTTGAACTTCTCAGCAAGGGGCCTGATGTCACCGACTGGCACGAAGTCGTCATTGCCAAAGTCCACAAATGACACCTCACACTTGCCATCCTGAGGCACAGAAAGCACTGCTGCCCGATACCAGAGTCCGTCGGCAGCATAGCGTGCACAAACTGCATCGCCAGGTGCTGGCGAAGGTAGCGGTGTGTTTGGAACTGAGCTATTCAGCTCAGTCATCATGGTCTGCAATTCAGGACTCAGGCTGGACTGCTGCAGATAGAACAGCCCACCAGGGACGGTAATATGCGTAATGATGGCCTTGGTACGTCCGTCAGGTAGAGGCCTTTCCGAAAAGGTCTTCTTTGGTGCCTTAAAAGAAAAAAAAAAAAAAAGAATAATTAAGGATTTCTTTGCTTGCCAAGTAGAAGATGTTCAGGCAGAGACAGACAAAGGCACAACACGAAGCCATATATTATCTTGTAAGCATTTATGATGCATTTAGCTGGTCGCACTTATCCTCTGGTTCGAAGCACATAAGAGTTAAACCTGGATATAACGACATTGACAAATTCCCGAAAAACTTCGTTATAAAGAGGATTTCGTTATATGCAGGTTCGGCACGAAAATTCGAAAAAGAAACGCTTACCGTATGTACTATCGCTCAAGATTTACTCCCAATACACTAAAGTTGTGATGAACAAAAAAGTCCCAGTTTCGCCCGAAAGGCAAAGCATCGATTAATATACGAAGTAAGGATAGTACAGTCAAACCTCGTTAATACGTACCCGCTTAATGCGTAACTGCGCTTTAAACGTAGTCGTGAAGATTCCCCCACCCAGCCCCCATTGAACCTCATGTATTGGCTGATCGTTTAAGCCGTAGTCGCTCATTGCCCACCAAACGGTTAGTGCGTACCATTTTTCTTGTTCTACACGCACAGGCACAAAATCGTCAAACTCTCATGTGCGCAGACGTTCGATTCACGAGTTGCGACGTCCGGACGACAGTCGCCAGCGATAGTGAACTTACTACATGGCCACCACGACGTATTTCCTGCTCGTACAGCTGTTGCCGATTGCTGCACACAGAAGCATGGCCTTCGAGATGAGTTCCCGGTAACGCGGAGAAGCTGGCAGTAGGGGGTGCGAATTCGCTGTCGCCGTTGGAGTAATAACCGCGCAGAAGCACATTTTATTGCGAAGCGCATTTGTACCATCACTGTGGACGTCGCTTTGAAGTTACGTGTAAAGTCCAAACGCGGCAACATCGTCGCCGCGCGCCGTACGCTGTGTGTGCGAGCGAAAGCTTGCGGAGGTGCGAGGCAGAAGGGGGTTGGGGGGGGGGGGGGGGCGAAGCGTGCTTCTGCGCTAGGCACGGTGGGGGAGGCGAGAAAGGGAAGCGTTTACTTCGGCAGCGGCCGCCGTATCTTGAAAGCGAACTGCAGAGTGGGTCAATATCTTGCGTTTCTTCGTCGAAGCACTCATCCTTGGAATGTCACACCAGGTACTGGATGCGTTGACGCGTGTCGTTTCGCACAAGCGCGCGGCGTCGGAAACAAAGAGCGAGTGGCACGATGGCGTCGTAGCATCGTATAGTGTCAGGTTAGTGAAGTGAAGCGCAGACTTGCGCAGTAACCAAAGAGTGGCGCTGCCAGTGCGATGAAAAAAAAAAAAAAAATTTTTTCTTTTCCTTCGGCAACATCCACAGGAAAAGGAGAGTGCCGGCTTGGCGGGCTAGGCCAGCTGCAGCAAGCGGCGGGATCAGGTTTGAATAAAGGGATGGAGAAAGGTCACACCTGCGGTGGCAAGATCGCCGGGTCAAGGGATGCAGGCCCGCCTCGCGCACTGCTCGCTCGCACGCACGCACACGCGCGCTTGCTCTCGCCTCGCAGTTGCCGTGAATTCGAGTGCGCCAAGCACGCCGCCGCCGATTCGCATTCCGCTGCGGCGGAGAAGGTGCTTCCGGTTGCTGCTTGCGCAAAAATGACAAAATTTGGGGCGAAGTCTCTAGGTTCCTGGCGTGGAAAATTCGTTATTTCCAGGGGGTCTCCCGCTGCCACTTCGTTACGTAGAGGTCTCAAATACATGTGCTTCTATGGAGTAACGGCGGGGAACAGAAAAACTGTTATATCCAGGAATTCGTTATATGGAGGTTCGTTATAAGCAGGTTTGACTGTATATCAGGTGCTCGCTCAAAATCTGAGCCAGGGGACTTTCGCACAAGCCAAATGTGCAACGCTCTCTCACTGTATACGAGAGCAGGCACATGAGCGCCACCTCTGAGCAGATGCAGGAAGCGGGTGCAACGCAAGCCACTCAGGCTGATGTGGAAGTGCAGAGGAAAGCAAGCCAGGTGCAGTCACATGACCAGAACTTGGCCAGACCTCTGAGACATTCCCCCCCAAAAAAAGGAGAAAGAAAGAGAGCAGCACAGCACTCGTACCAAGAATGGAGATCGAAATGGACCAGTCAAATGTACCATTAAACAACAGAAGAAAACTAATCAAGTTTGCAATGCGGTTGCAAGCTTGGTCTTATTGCATAATCCAGGCTTGGTCACATTACAACATATTGCAGTTCAACATATTGCAGTTCAAGCTGCCATAATCACAGAAAGGTAACAGCCAGGAAAGTTACTTCTTTTTTATTTTTTAAAGGGTGCAACTAAGATGAAGGTATCATCAATGCAACATTATTTGTTAGTGTATCCATGGACTTGCTTGCAAACATCACTATAGGGCAGCACTTGCAGTGGGAATGAGTGACATTTAAAAATTGTGAAAGTAAATGCGGAAGTATATTTTTAAAACGGCTTTCCAATTTTTCAATATTCTCAAAGGAGTGTCGACCAATATGATGGTCAGCACCGTGTCATGGAGCACATCTGTGAAAGTATTGACGGTAGGTGCATGTACGTAATGAGTCCTCCAGCCCGAGCATCACCATTCAGCACAACATAGCCCTTTTTTGTGCTTATCAGCTTCCAATGCAAGCAAAACTGCGCTTTTTAGCAAGCAACACAGGCGATTCTATTCTCATCTAGGAAAAAAAAAAAAATTGCACATCCAACGCACATTTTGGAATCAATGTGAATTAGTTAATGAAATGCTATAAATTTGCCCATTTAATTCATGCCTCGTTGGCATAACAGAAACTGGCACACACAGATGTGCTCTCTCGTGCAGCCGTGCTATGCAATGTGAAAACTCTTATATTGTCTTGTATTTCTTAATTGCTGCTAATTTATTTTAAATGTAGCACCTCCTTCTTGGCACACACCTCGGCTGTGGGTATGTGCCACAGTATGAATATCGTCATCATCCACACGCGGCGATCATTTCAATGAGGTAGCTGGCATGACAGGAGTATATGTGCAATTGTGGCCTAACAGTTAGCAAAGTAGGCGTAGAAAGGTTAGAAAAGTTTGCTTTATTAAAGGAATTATGCTCTTCATGACATATACTGGCTGCAATGAGGATATTTAGGTATTTGTTTTTCACCAAGTAATTTCATAGAAAACAAGGCCGGCAACCTGGACCCCTATAAGTATAAGGGTAGCAAAGATGGTAGTGCTGTCCTGCCGCTATTCAGCAAGACAACAGCAGCAGCACCCGCCCAGCCAGCAGTCGCAGTCAAGAAAGTCCAAGAGGGTTGCCAAAAAAACTTCCCTTTAAAGGGGCCCTGAAACAATTTTTAACTAATCATAGAATGGCCTCACTATTAAAGGATGTTGTCTCGTGAATCTCATGCCACAAAAATGTTTAGTATCCTTCGTCTCATGAGTCTCTAGCCACAAAAATGGTTAGTATCCTTCAACTATATAAGTGATGTCACAGCAAAACCAGACTTTCCTTTTGTCTCCGCTAGCATGTCGGAAGCTACACAGTGGAGAAGCCAAAAGGATAAAGCCCCTGGCTGCGAGTTGTGTCGCAGCGGCGAAAGAGCTGTGGCACCCCATGCGGCCACGGTAGACTATGCTACACAGCATGCCACTACCAACTTGGAGACCATGCAGAGCTGACACAGCTACGTGCAGTGCCAAGATGAAATGACTTTCCAGTCTTTGCGAGATTGCAGACATGTATATTTTTTTCATTCATTTAATTAAATTAGCAATTACATGTTACTGAGAATGCTCTCACGACAACTTTTTCACTGTGTTTGACAGTAGATTGTAAATTCCCTGTTGCATGCAGTGCAGTAATATTTGGCTCGCAGGTTCACAGCAGCCTCTACAACGAACTAGCAACATTCTTTTACTATGCTCAAAAAAGTGCTTCAGGGCTCCTTTAATAAAACAGAACACCGACCAAAGTGGCGTTGTCAAATGGGTTGACGTCTCAGCTTCCATAAAGAAGCCTTGTTCACTCATGAACAAGGCAGGTTACAATAAGTGGATGAAGGTGATAGATGAGCTGATAAGCAGCATCGGCTTTGTCAGTCTGAATGGTATAGCTTAGACGAGAGTGATTGGACAGGAGGATACTTTTTAGTGCTCTCCGCCCTTGTTCCAAAAGCTCTGTGCACGAAGATGTTATTAAATCAACACTACAGAACAAGATTGCTCTGCTAATTGCAGTAGCAAATACGAGATATTCAATAAAGCTTACATTAGGAAACAAAAAATAAATCTATAAATTGCGTCATTTTGAGGCTCATGGTATGAAGGTTCAACTGTATTCAGTCACGAATTCAACTCTAAAGCCATTAAAGAGCCTTAGCTCATGCTTTTCTGCAAAATAATGTCATGTTCATAATAAACCTTACAGATTGGGCTTGTAACCTAGCGTTTTCCACCTGGCTGTGTCACTATCCACACATTTCTCTCACCCTCCTCTTATTTCTCTTATGTGCTGCACATTATCAAGTGAATTTCTGAATGAAAATAAAATTGTAATAAAATCAATATGCACCAAGTTTCTCACCAAACATTTGAACAAAAGCTACAAAAAGTTGTCGCAGTTTTGCCTGAAAGGCGAAGCATCAATTGCAATAGCAAACTTGTAGAGAGCTATACGGAGTAATGATATTAGCTTTATCAGCTGTATAAACTTGGACATGCAGCAGCATCGGCAACACGCAGAACTGTTGTCGACGCCATCGGCGTTTTGCCCGCGTTCGCTCAAAATGCGTGCGGTGTTGGTGACTGTTGCCGGAGCCTCTGATATAAATAGGCACTTGGTGCCGCAGCTAAACGTCGCCTCCCTTCCCTTACCCCCCTCCCTCCCTCCCTCCCCCCACGGCCTCTCGCGCGTCAGAAGAAGGTGCGTTTGCTCTACATATATGGTGATTGTAAAGGAGAAAAGAGACGCCTACTTCTGCAGCCCTTAAGCGAGCACGGCGCAGAACGCGCGTTTGTTCTCCGCCGTGCGTTCACTCCCCGTGAAAGACGCGCCCCTCGCGCCCTTTCACTCGCACATACAGCGTTCGGCGCGCGGCGACGATTTCTTCTCCAAATGACGTCATACGGAACCTCACGGCGACGGCGACGCCGACGGCAGAAATCTGCTTTTGAGTGTCCATATAATTGCTATCGCAATAAAATGAATTCATGTAGTGCTGTCTGTCTACAATAGGACTGGAAGCTCCATTGCCGACATAAAAAGGAATGGTTACGAGCACTCACACAGTGAAGCAAGTCACTGTCATATATAATGTTACTGTCAACAACATGAAATGGCTTCACTGTGTGAGGGCCGCTCAAAGAACCTGAGCAGGCTATTCGAGCACGCAATCGTATCCTGCACGATCGATTTCTGGGATACCATGTATTTTATGCCTACGAGTGTGTACTGTGCATGTTTAATATTACACCCCTAGAAATAAGGCGGAAATATTTTCATTATTTATTCCTGTACAAACTAATTCATAACCACTTTTCCTGTCCGCGGTTACTGTCCGCTATAATGTTCTGCGTGCCTTGCCCAAATTTGCGTAATCCCAGCATTTTCTATGTGAACTGCTCTTGCACCTGTAACACTATAACACGTGTTATGACAACAAAATACCTTACGTTATAATTTCAATAATGTCACCTGTAGTAGTGGGAACAGGGCAAGCGCAGAGGCACAAGAAGAAAGAAGTGCGCATGCTAACAGCCACGCTCGATAGTTTGTTCTCCCCGCCATTTTCTCGGAGCCCAGCTGCTCTCAATAAATGTCGTCAGCCCCCCTTTGAAGGCGCGTAGTGAAGTGGTGGAGGTGCTGGGTTCAGCTGTTGTATTTGCTCATTATATGACTTCTGTCATTGATGTAATTCATTTTTTTTTTCATTTTACCACTGTTCTTTCAGGCTTTCTGATTTGTTTGTTGTTTTTATTTTCTGTTCTTTATGTAACACAAGTGCACCGATACTAAGGCGTAGTAGAGCTGTTCTTGGGCACTTTCAGAAATAAATGAAATTAAAATGGAGAGGCTAGCCCAATGCGTTAGGTTTCAACAGATAAAAGCAAGCACTGTGCTTTACAATGGGCCATACCACTGAATTGCCTTTTTTTTAAAGGGTAGGGTGCGAGTCGTCACGAGTGGACTGCAACTGTTGGAACATAGGTCCTTAGTTCGTGACAGTAAAAGAATTAGCAGGAATGCCTTCGTGAACACTGACAGACTAGGCACCTCGATTCAATACCAGCAACACTCCACAGCGGGAACAGCAGTGAAGGCATATATTCTTGCTTCACAGCCATTAGCTGTCAGCGCTAATGCTTGCTCATGCATGCAATGAACACAATGTACAAAAGTGATTTGGGACAGGCATTCGCTGCCCGACCTGTACGTATCTGAAATACTACTGTATAAGTATCTTGTGAACAATGTCGAACCAACTTATAGCAATACCAGTTTTAACAATACAGTAAAAGCTCGTTAATTCGAATTTCGTGGGGACGCCCAATGAGTTCGAATTAAACAGAAGTTCGAACTAACGAAATTCATTGAAAAAAACAGCAGGAATTGAGACCGGGTTGTTGGAAAATTACTCAAAATATTTACTTGCGAAAATAATCTGTGATCACTGTCTGTTTCTCTTCTTTGAATGCGATCGCTATAGCCTTGTTTTCCAACGCGCGAACGTGGCAGAAAGCATCCTCTGCGTCTTCCTCGAAGCTGAAGAATAGACGCGCGACACGCATAGCCTCCATTAGTTCCAAAGCTGAGGGCCGCGTGGGTGCATCATCCTCTTCGTCATCCGCACCTACATCGACGACGGGCGCGTCTCCACCAGTCACGTGCGCGATGATATCATCGTCGGTGATTGTGCCGCAGACCGCTGCACAGCGATCTGCATCGACGTAGTCGTCGAAGGTCACGTCCTCCAGCGCATCCCGCAATCCGGCAGGAATGACCACGGCCTCGCGCTCGTCGGGCTCGCAAGCTGTGCCCTCATTGGTCACACAAAAGCCACTGTGGCGGAAGCAATTGGCAACAGTTGTTGCCGTGACCTGATCCCAGGAACGCACCAACATATGCAAGGCCGTGAGCAGCGTCACATCGTAGCGACACGGCACCGAACGACTTCGTAGCTCTGACGTACACGAGGCCTAGCGACTGAATGTGCGGCACACAAAGGACACGGAGACCACGCAGACACGTTCGGCACGAACCACCACACGATGCGAAGAGCGAGTGCAATGACGACAGGGACGCCGCTGCGCTCGCGCCATCTATCGTGGAGCCTTGAAAGCTTGCGGCGGCAGTATAAAATACCACCACGCAGCGGCGCGCAGTTCGAATTATCGATAGAGGAGCCGATGCGCGCGTGAACTAACGAGTTGGTTAACCCATAGACTCCTATATATTGTGGCCGGACCATGACCATCAGTTCGAATTAACCCGAAAGTTCGAATTAATGAGGTGCGAATTAACGAGCTTTCACTGTATACATATGGGTTATAATTTATAACAATAAGCCGCCAATGCATTGGCATTTTTTGTATGTGTTCTATGGTAAAATAAATCGTTTACTACAGTTAAACCTGGATATAACGAAATTACCAAATTCCCGAAAAACTTCGTTATAAAGAGGATTTCGTTATATGCAGGTTCGGCACGAAAATTCGAAAAAGAAACTCTTACCGTATTTACTCGATTCTAACGCACCCTCGATTGTAACGTGCACCGCACCTGTTTTCTGATTTCGTCGAAGCACTTATCCTTGGAATGTCACACCAGGTACTGGAGGCGCAGACGCGTTTCATTTGGCACAAGCGCGAGACATCGGAAACGAAGAGCGAGCGTCATGATGGCGTCGCAGCGTCGTATAGTGTTACGGTAGAACCCCGCTGTTACGTTCCCCGGTGCTGCGTTTTCCCGGCTATTACATCGTTTTCGGCCGGTCCCGGCACAGCTCCCATAGAACCCAACGCATTGGTAACCCCGCTGTTGCGTCGCAACTGTGGGACCGTTCCCACATCATACGTTGCGAACTGCCACCCCGCTGCCGGCCCGAGCGGCCATTTCGACTTTTCATGTCACTTGGCTTGGTGGCTTGACGATGACATTAGCAGCCCAAAGTGCCGGGGGCGACAACTATGACGTATTTTCAGTTTCCGCCAGCAAAACTATGGCCCTTGAGATCCATATTTGCTATCTAAAGATGGTGTCTATGATGCGTTGTGGCCCTAAAATTGGTTTTGGCTCATAGGTGTTCCGTATAAAGTCCAAGGGCGATAATGCAGTCGCCGTATGCTGTATGTACGAGTGAAAACGTGCGAGGGGAGCCGACGGCTGCGTCTAAAAAGGAAGCGCGCCTTCTTCCGTTGCGCTCAAGGCACCGGCGAGAGAGTGAAGGGGGAGGGATAGCAGGCGGCGTTGTACTGTACTCTGGCATAAACTGTGTACTGCCAGGGGGCGCGCGGTCGCGCGGGCCGTATCTTGAAAGCAATCTGCGTTGGGGCAGAGTCTAGGCAGTGTAGGTGCGTCAGCGGCTCGTAGCTTTGTGTGTGCTGTGTGTTCTCGGTACTCAGTTTGCGTTGAAGTGATAGACAACAGCCACGAAGGTCACTTCGCTCGCTTCTGCAGCGGCGCTTCCACACGCCGCCAGCGTTCGACAGCGCGTGTCCGCGCTCATCGAGTGTGATGTGTCACAGCGTCTGCTGGCTTGGCGGGCTATGCCAGCTGCAGCAAGCGGCAGGATCAGGTTTGAATGAAGGGAGGGGGAAAGGTCACGGCCGCGGTGGCAAGATCGCCGGGTCGAGGGATGCAGGCCCGCCTCACACACGCTCGCACGCACGCACACATGCGCTCACTTCGCATGCCGTCACGGCGGAGAAGGCGCTTCCGATTGCTGCTCGCACAAAAATGACAAAATTTGGGGCGAAATCTCTAGGTTGTCGGCGGGCAAAATCCGTTATTTCGAGGGGGTCTCCCGCTGCCACTTTCGTTACGTAGAGGTCTCAAATACATGTGCTTCTATGGAGTAACGGCGGGGAATAGAAAAACTTTGTTATATCCAGGAATTCGTTATATGGAGGTTCGCTATAAACAGGTTTAACTGTACAATGCTCCCATGCCATGTTATCGATTATAATAAAATCTGGCTACCAGGTGCGTGTGCTGAAAATAATAATGCAAAATCCTCAGGACGAAAAAATTCAAGCCACTTTGTCACACCCGACTTTGTGCCGCACACCCCGCAGGCATGCCTTTGTCATACGGTTCTGAATAACAAAAATCAGGTCCCTTGTTTCCCTTTTTCTCGCTTTTTGCACTCTTTCATCAGATAGTTTTCAAAATGCCTACTTTAACCACAGTTGACTGGTTGGAAGTGTAGAACTGCCTCGTTAAGTACTTGACTCTGGATGCGTACTGCCACGTTACTATAATTGTGACATTATCAAGCACAAAAGCCGGCACACAGCCATTCTTCTTGAATTGCAGGCAGGCAACAGTGCAAGCGCAGCTGTGCAAGGAATTACACACCTAACTAGTGTATGACAGTGTGGATTAATATGTAACATCAGTACTACTGAAATAAGCCTGCCTTTCAGAGCTATGTCTTGTGCACAATGCTGCTGTGCTGTTGAGCCCGTCTGTAGAGCAGCTTTTCGGCGTCAGCGACAATATATCACAAAAGGTGCAGGATATCTAATCCAAACTTAGGAAGGCAGCTCTTTCTGAGAGCAAACAGAAGTGTTCGGCAAATCAGCCCTGTGCTTTGTTTGACTATAAAAAGTGGTTCAATAATGCCAGTTTTTTTTAAATGTCTCGTATTTTGAAGGTAAGCATCAAGTAACAAAATAGCATTTCTCAGCTTTTTTCAGCAATGTGTACTCTACTATTCTACCCAGATACATTATGAATTTGGGTAATTAGTACTCGATTGAGTAAATGTTTCAAATAATGTTTGTTATCTTGAAGTACTTAATTTGAATATGTTGTACACGTCTGCCTGGCGCACTGAAACAAGGTTCCACTGCAACTGAAGCATCCCACTTTAGCCAGTCGGCCTGCAAGCTGCGAAAGTCTCATCAGTGTTATCACCGCACCTTGGCGTGTGCCCTACAGTGTGAAGAACACGACATGACCACGGCAGCCACACAGCGCCTCGCCCGCCTCGCGACCAGAGTGCGCAAAAGGTCCGTAATGCATTCCCCAGACTTGCTGAAGATGCGCACACTTGGCGAGGGGGTAGGCTTATCATCAGTTTCCACTCTTTCAACAAAAACAACTGCCTCTTTGAGCGGAGACACTAGAGCATCGCTCAGTAGCTTAACACCATCAAGCTGTGGTCTGAGGGCCAGCGCTGGGGCTGGGAAGATGCAGTCTCTGTCAAGAGGCAACGAACGCAAGTGAAGCTTCGCCTGGGTCCCCGTGGCACCGGTATCAACAAAAAACAGGCTGAACATGTCCTCAGCTGTTCCAACAATTCTTGCACGCTGCCACGTGTGATCCTTTGGGTGAAGTACACACACTATTTCGCCAACGGCCACTTTCTCAGGTACATCTGATGCGGTAGCATAGGCAGCTAGCTCTGGTTGTAGTTTTTGCAGCATTTCACTGCCGGCAGCTGTGCGGAGGTAAATACAGTTGTGTATGCGGTGGAGAACTGTAGCCTCAGTGCGACCTGGATGGCAGTTGCCCCTGTGAAATCTGGACAGTCTCCTGCAAACGATGTAAGGTGATGCGGAAATGTCGTTTCTTAGTCGCCGACTGCTGACACAGCAACTACTGGGCATAAATGTAGCGCTACAGAGAGATGGTACAGCGTTATTCAACAGTGCGTGACAATGTCTGCGAGGAAAACCTAGTGGCCGCTGACGTTGTCCCTGCACAAGCCAGCGCCACGCTTGAAAGATAATTGTACACACTACTTCTGACAACTGTGCTAACAGCTGCTCACAGAAGTCTTTAGAACAAAAAGGAAAGAGGAAATGATTATCTCCTGAACAGCTCTATGAGTAAGTACACAGCCAGGAATTGTGAGGTACAGCGTACGCTTGTTTGTGCAAGCTTCATGCCACTACACTGACTTACATGTAACAACTCCATTCCCCCCCCCCCCTAGTTCATCAACCTCTCTCCATTCCCTCTGCCTTCCTTCTGTGGTATGAATATTAATGCTAGCATTGGCAAAGATTAACTAGGTGTTTCACTTTTCTGGCAAGACAATTCCCGTCAGCCTGTGATACTATTTTGTGTGCCTTGAACTTTTTCAGGTACTGTTTATATTGTGCTGTTTAGTGGCTCTTTGTTAAGATATCATGTCTGATTTGAACTGGATGAAAGGTTGTTGTTGCACTGTATTGTACAGACTTTGTTATCGTAATGTACATCTCTACCACTCTTCCGTGTGGTGCTCAGTGTTGTGGTGGCGAGGTCCCCTCAAGCTGTCCTAAACAGCTTTATTCCTGGTCACCCACAGCACAGTCTTTGTTGTTATTTGCTGCAAATAGTAAATTCAAATTGAAATTCAAAATGGCCTTCTCAAATTGAGGTTTAAGGTGCAGCTTATAACAGTCTGAAAAAAAAATTTCTTTTTTGAATTTTCAGTTAAAAGCTATAAGTGCAGCTATTACATAACCCAGCACTATAATCATTTTGTACAATGCTGAGAGCAAATTATAGTATTTTTTTTGGTGTGTGGTTCCCAAGTTCCAAAAACTTCTACATAAGCCGGTACAAGATATCCTTTTTTTATAAGGCAAAAAGAATAGTAGTGAGGCTTCTTAGCAACGCATTTCTTACTGCATAAATGGAAGTTGCAAGCCACTCTACACAGCCATGCATGCTACATAAAAGTAATTAAATGCAGGACCCTAAAAAAAAAATTGTCTTTCAAAGCATGTGCTAATAGCCACAAGTGTGAAACACTTGCATGCTTTACTGACACCTCTGGAACCAAGTATTCTTTCAGCACACTTCCAGCCATCCCCATGGGTGGTACGCAACTGTAAAATACCATTTTAGACAGCTCAAGTGCGTGGAATGCCTTGTGTATAACGCAGAATGTCAAATGGGGACCTAAAAATAAGGTAGGGCCATAAACACTGCTAAGGGGGAGGAGAATCAATAAAGCAGTTGTCGTTAATCGGATTAGCATTTAAGATGATACAACAATTTGGTAAGAGCAAGTGCCACTGACCGGAGATGCATCCTTGGGTGCAGTGACAGCGTTGATGCACTTCCCATGAAGCATGAGGCGTGCCAGTGGTGGCTTGCCATTGTCAACCAGTTCCACTACGAGTGGCTCCTTGGGTATGAAGTCATGAGCCCGGGGCGCAAGCACTGGCACACCTTCAAGCTGCACAGCCATTGCACAGGCAGGTTCCGAGGCCAATTCCTCCTTCATTGGCAGCAGCAACTTCACTGTCATGTTCTCGGTGTTGCCGTAGTCAACAAACATAACCCGAACCTGCAGAGGTCAGTAAAGAAACAAACTGTGTGCTCTTGAGTGGCTTCATGGCCTCTGTGAAAACTGCTTAATCCTAAGGGGCACCGCAAATTCCCACTGCAACCAGCTTTTCCAAAAAGCTATAGAAATTCTGAGAATTGTCTTCTGAAGCATAAGCATTGTTTGGCTCGGCTGTGACTTCCGTTTTTGCTTAGTTTTGCTTACTTGCCTTTCCTAGCTTATTCACGCCTACCCATGGCCTTTCCGGTGGCAAAGAGTGCTTCGGCTTTAGTAAACAATGTCAGTCAGATTTTCTTGCCACATCCAACCCCTTCAATGCAATTGTACCAATTGAGCCGGAACACCAGGCACGAGTGCGCCTCGATGGAGCAGAGCGGTCGAAAGAGATCACCAGCTGCCGCAGCAGCGCATGAACCGTTGAGTGAGGGGAGAGTGCATCGCCGTGACGCCATGTCACCTTCGCTGTCGCTCTCACAAGCCTGTGTTTTGCTCACGTTCCTTGTCTACACAAGCTCTCGCCTGCATTCCGAGGGTGCCTAAGTAAGGCCCAATGAAAACGCGCCAAGGGTCTCAACGTACTCGCTTGCCCGTAACGTGTTCTTAACTCGAAGGACGCTCACCAGCGTTCAATTAAACACTGGGCCACCCCAAAATCTCAAGTAGAGTTGGCCCACAACCAAATTTAGGTTTCACAATTTAGGTTTAGCTTTTTCGCAAATTAGTGATTGGTAGAGTAGATAGATCATGCTCTACCTTCCATATCAATAATTTTGAAATGACATAGGGGTAAAATTTTTTTATCATGCATGCGCATGTGCACGCACACACACACACACACCCACCCACACACTATAAACTGTGTGTGTAAAATTGCGAAAAAGGTCCTCTGAAGATGGGGTAGCTCAAGATATTTATTTTTGATATTACGTCTCAAAATTGGCTATGGCTGTGCATGGTTATCAGCGCAGCTGAGTGAATACACAGCCCACCACCCTGCTTTAGAGGTAATCTGCCACGTTTGCAAAGAGCACGCGTGCCAAGATGGTGTGACATCATGTGTGCTGTCTTTCCGTTTATTTCCCACTAGAGTTTCAGAGACGAATTGAAGACACAGGCATTCACTCCTCGCTGCTGCCGCTTTTCCCGATAACGTTGCCCCACTGCGGGCAACACGATCAGCTGCGAAAGCGGAGCAGACGCAAAAGTGTGGCTGGCTACGTTTAATTAGTACCACTGATGTGACGAGAGCGACATGGCATAAAATCATATCTTTCGCCGCCGACCCTCAAATTCAAATAAATTATTTTTTTACCATTCAAATTACCTGCTTTTGAATGCCCGATAATTCAGGAAATGTTGCGGCCCCTTCCGTGTAAAAAAAATTGATCGGCGACTGCACTTATTTGCATAAAAGGTCAAATTTTAACCATTTGCGGTCCGAAACTTTTACCCACTTTCCAGCTGTCCCGGTTCCGAAACTATTTTGCCAGTTTATAGCGCCGCGATAAAAACCATAAACTGTGGACGAAAAACTCATAGGATATTTATTTTTTCTTTTGCATTCTGCAGCCAACTCCTCTACCGATATTTGAGCAGCGTGTGATACCGCTCGAATTTTTCTGGGTGCAGGCCAGGGTTGTTACTGCAGGTTTTGCAGAAAATCACAGTTTCCCTGCTGCCTCCGTTTGTTGTTCGACCGCTACAAACAGCACAATCTTTGCTATTTCGGCCTGGGAGCTTGTACATGAAATGGCTCCTCCCATCCAGCCTTTCCTCGCAATCCTTCCGCGCAGACAGGCCCCGTTTTTTGGCTCTAGCCCTCACGTCACCCACCAGCTATTGAAAGAGGTTGCGGAAGTACTGCAGGTGTCGCTCTTCTTTCTCAGCAGGATTCTGCAGCTGTGTGCACCTCAAAATAAAGCTATTGGCAATGGAAACCTCTAGAAGCTTTCACTAAATGCACCACCGTAAAACGCACGCGATGAAAAAGTGGTCATGCTTCTCAGCGAACCGCACGAACGTGCTGTTCCGCGCGCAATTGAGAACGCTCTGGTATCCAGAAGCCGTGCTGAACATAGTGCTGCACCCTAGTGCAAAGAGAAGCAAACTTCAACAAACAAAGTTTATTTATCCCTCAAGCGATGGCACATCACGTATACAAAGAATGCGCACGAATCGCAGTGAGAAAGACCGCTAAATTTAACCCTTGAACATCGAACCGCTACGGCGGTCCCGACAACGGACCGGCAAAGGGTTAATACAATGAATTTCAATATAACGAAGCAAATTGCTGACTTTACAGACTTCATTATATCGAGGTTTACCTGTATACCTTTCGAATAAAAATAGCCATAATATCAGTATATAAGACAATGTTTACATCCTATAGTTTTCGCAATGTTAGCAAGCTTCTGTCATAACATTGCACGTTATGAAGTGCTATGAATTGAGCATTGGCACAAATAAGTAGTTTGTTTGAATACACAAGACTGTTCCGAGAGTGCGAATGATTGCGCGGTTTAGTAGGAAACGTCTGGCTCCTTGAGTGATGTATAGCATGCTCCACCACTTAACTTTTCGCATTTTGTCTACTAGGTCTGCCAGGATGATGTTCATCACACTCTCGCGTCAATTTTATGTTTGATCATGCACACTAGAGGATTTATTACTGGAAACTATTTGGACAACTTTTGTACTTACGAATACTGGCTATTCAATTAGATTTTCAAACTGAATAGGAAATTTATCGATTTGTTATTAGAAAAATTTGAATCTTTGCACACCCCCACCCTAAATGTAAGAACACAAGCATTTTTGAATTTCCCAGAGCTAATGAAATGCAGCAGCAGAATGCCATAGCCACTGAGCCATACAGGTGGAGACATTTACGAAGAAAGCTCGGCATACCGTGGAGGCAGCTTCATCTGTTGAGATCACCCTGGCACGGTACCACAGCTCGTCTTCCGAATAAAGCGCCAGCGCACACTCGTTGACGGCAGGCAAGTTGCTAAACTTGACACCAGGGTCTCGCAGAGCCTTGTCAGCTAGTAATTGCGTAATCTTCAGCAGGGCTTGGCAGCGGCTGATTGGCTGCACATACACAAGGTTGCCCTCCACAGAGCAGACAATGGCATTAAATGGGCCCTTGGGAACCGGACATTCAGAAATATATGCAGGTGGCAGGGCCTCAACAGGCGCCTTCTTTGGCTCTTCTTGAGATGCTTGGCCACCTGCTACCAGCGGTGCAGACTCCTGCAAAAAATGCAAAAGCAAAAAAACCTTCCAACATGTAGATAAACTGAACCTTGTAATAAAATGAGCTGTAAAATGAATGGATGTATAGTCGGATACAACTTTAGAAGACAGCGGCATCTGCCCCTCAAAGGCGGATGCACACGAGCTGGCACCAATAGGCGCGCACTTCAGCTGACGTCATGAGCCGGACGACCTATGTCCCCGCCGACGAAGAACATGCCTAACATGGCAGCCCTCGCTTCGAACTGGGCCGAGTCGCGTCAGCTCTGTGCGTCTCCCTTCGTCAGAGTGAATTCGAATTGTTTGTGGTGGTCTGTCATGCCGGAAATATTATTGTGAGCTTACGATGCACAATTTGTGCCGCGTGCGTTTGTTCTGAGCCGTGAGCCGGCGAAGAAAGATTGCAGCGAACATCGGTGACGCTGCGCTTCGTGTGGAAACAGGATCCCGCGGCGACATACCGCTGCAAACAAACATTGTACGTGTTTGTTCCGTGGTATTTTGTTTTGCTCCTAAGTGAAGTTACGACGAGGAGAGTTCGCCAAAGTCTGGTACCTACTGTGAGCGGCGGGTGTGTTTGTGTACTGTGCCCCTGCGTTTCTCGTGGGACGTGGTGCTTGAGCGAATGTCATTGGATTGTTAACGGTCAGGCGTTTGGAAGCAGTGTTTGTTTCCTTAATGTCAGCCTGAATGCTAATATAAAATTATGACTGATACACTGGTGTCGTTACAAGGGAGCTTGGCATGTATTCGCATCGCTGTGTGGCTTAGAACTCTTCGCTCACTGCACGCGCCAGCTGTAGAAAGCCTGCTGTGATACAATCGCGCATAAGCTGTGCTGTTAGCGCTCGACTTGCTTTCCCACAACACAGCTTTGCGCTTTGTTGTGATATGTCGCTACTAAAAAATTCCTATGACAGTGAAGGCAACAGAGCCAATGTGTGCATTAAAAAAAAGTACGACCAAATAGGCACAGCTGCTTGTGAACTGACTCCTAATAGTTCTACTCGCGTCAGCGTTAAATGTGTGTGCGTGTTTTCTTGTGTGTTTGTGTATATTTGTTATTTTGCCCTTTTTTGTATTTTAGATCTTAGTTTTCGCATTTGTGTTCATGTGTGTGAATATGTGAGTTCTTCCGTGCAGTGTATGTATTTATTCCTATCTTTATCCTTTTATTTTTGCATTTGATCTTCTAAGCATGCTGCAGCCACGACTTTCTTTACAATTCCATTAACTCGTCTCATTCAAAGCACCAAGTCCTGTGAATAGCAGGGCTGGCCTCTTCGATGTCATTAAAGCCATTCTCTCTTGTCTACTTGCCTCCTCAGTCTGTCACCTTGCTTTGTTTTCTCCTACTATTCTGACCTTGCTTCTTGTGCTGTTGCCGCAACGTGATTAGCCAACTTGCACCAAAGAAAGTTCTATCAGCTGTGACAACAGAAACATTGACAGATACAAAATGTTAAAAGCATCACATGGCTTGCACAGTTACTTCGTCTCTTACCTCTGTTAATTTGTTTATGCATCAGTGCATACGGTAGCTTGCCAGAAGTGCACATGAAAAGGTGCCATATTGTGAAACAGCACCTTGCTATGTTGTTGCATTCAGTCTTAATAAACAGATGGTTTTGCTGCCCGTCACATGTGGTCGTACACATATATAACATTGTGCAGTGGGGTATCATTTCCTGTCTTCACTGCTTTCATCATTACAAATGCAGTTTTCTAGTGAATGGAGTCCAGCAAAGCAGTGCTGTGAGAGCTTTTGCAACTTTCACCATTTATTACTTCCCCAATATCACTGTCTGAATCTGTCCCGTCACTTTGCCTACGGCTTGTAATGAACAAAGTGGCTCACTAAAACACGTTCAACTTTACTGAGCATTTTTCCAGTACGTAAATATGACAAAAAAATGCTAGCAAAGTTAATCACGTTAATAATTGTGCTTGCATTCGCATTACTTGCTCGAGTCAGATTAATAAATTGAAAATTGGCTGTGACAACACTTCAATTTTCAGTGCAGACTGCTAACGGAGCCATAAAGCGTGCTCCGACTTCTGCTATTTCACTATGGGGCGCGTCAAACTCGACAGTGGCTGCCTGAATGAGCATTTTGGGCCTCACTAAGCTAATGATGTCTTACATTTGTTCTCTTAATTGCATTACTTGTGTGAGCCAGATAACCAAATAAACAATGCAATCACATGAATGTGCTTTGGCATTCGAGCTGCTGACAGTGGCTGTCAGTTTCGTGTTGTCTGCTGCTATTTCACCACCACTCGCTATGACATGACTGATTTCCAGTGCAGACTGCTAACAGAACCATAAAGCGTGCTCCGACTTCTATTTCACTATGGGGCGCGTCAAACTCGACAGTGGCTGCCTGAATGAGCATTTTGGGCCTCACTAAGCTAATGATGCCTTACATTTGTTCTCTTAATTGCATTACTTGTGTCAGCCAGATAACCAAATAAACAATGCAATCACATGAATGTGCTTTGGCATTCAAGCTGCTGACTGTGGCTGTCAGTTTCGTGTTGTATGCTGCTATTTCACCAACACTCGCTATGACATGACTGCGATTTCAAGTGCAGACTGCTAACAGAACCATAAAACGTGCTCTGAGTGCTGCTATTTCACTATGGGGCGCGTCAAACTCGACGGTGGCTGCCTGAATGAGCATTTTGGGCCTCACTAAGCTAATGATGTCTTATATTTGTTCTCTTATTTGCAATACTTGTGTGAGCCGGATAAAGTAAACAATGCAACCACATGAATGTGCTTTGGCATTCAAGCTGCTGACAGTGGCTGTCAGTTTCGTGTTGTCTGCTGCTATTTCACCACCACTCGCTATCACATGACTGATTTCCAGTGCAGACTGCTAACAGAACCATAAAGCGTGCTCTGACTTCTGCTATTTCACTATGGGGTGCGTCAAACTCGACGGTGGCTGCCCGAATGAGCTTTTGAGCCCGCCAACGATAATCAGGATTGACAATAGTGTTTGAATTCAGATATGCCAGCATTTAAATGTGTTTCTATGCCACTTCTTAAATCGAGCACAATGTGTGCAGGACGTTGTTTATCAGAATTGAGCTTCTATTCTATTATAAGGAATATGCCATAAATTGAACTGCTTATTTATTTGAGAGGTCACGGAATGGATGGTTGGTTGTTGCGAATCCACCAGCAAAATTTTTGTAGCCCTAATCTTTTGTTAATAAGAAGCCTTTATGCTTCGTCGAGTGGCTCAATGCCAGACAGCTCGCAGGCGGAGTCGCTTTCTTCAGTGTCATCTTCACCCAGCTGGATGATGATGGGTTGAATGTGCTCACTCCCAGACATGTCAAGTCTGAACTTTGCCACCAAGTCCATCACATGCTGAATGCTCTTCCTCCAGTCTTCCGCCGTTACCTGCTTGATTTTCTCGCTCAAGATGACGTCGACCGTGGACAGCTTGAAGTCTCTGTTGTCCGCAGCGATGCCATTTTTGACTTTGGCCCACACAAGCTCAATAGGATTAAATTCGCAGTGGTACGGCGGGAGCCTGAGTACAATGCAACCGGCCCTTACAGCTGTGTTGTCTACGATGTAGCTCAGAAAGCGTGACTTTACAGATGCCAGCAGCTCAAGCAGCTGCTTCTTTATCATCCTTTCACCGTAGGTGATGTTCTTGCTTGTGAGCCACTCCTGTATCTTTTCCTTCTTCCAGGCCGTCGTCGGCAATTTCTCTTCTCGCCGGCTATGGTAAGGTGCATTGTCGAAAACAATGACGCTACCAGCTGGCAACTTCTGCAGAACGTCCTTGAACCAGCCCTCAAAGCGATTGCCGTCCATTTCTTCGTGGTAGTCGCCTGTCTTTTGGCCTCTGAATACATCCACGCAGCCGTCGACGAAACCATCCTCGCTGCCGGTGTGCGTCACGATCAGGCGCTGACCTTTCCCAGAAGGTTGTTTTAGACCCTTCGTCAGGCCATTTGCTCGAGCGAACAGGCGTCTGCGCTTCTGCACCACGGTGTCTGTCCACACGATTAGAGTTACTGTATTGCTACCAAAGGTAGCAGAGTTGCGCGTCTGATTTATGAAGCCGATCGTGCCTCCATTGGCCGAACGCCATCACGTGAGTTCCAAGCAACCGTGCACTGAGGAGAAGCTGATGCTCCGGCCAGTTTCTTGTATTTCCCGACGCCGCCGCTGCAGCGAACTAGATTGACGCAAGTTAACACTAGCCAAGTTCAAAGCGAATCTGCTCGATCTTTGCGTTCGCTGTTACGTGCGTGTGAGCTGCGGAACAACACAACGTGCGCAGCAGATCTCACAGGTGTTCAATCGTAGTTCTATCGAAATTCCACCGTAATCAGACAAAAACAGCTAATATTGCATTAACCAAGTGATTTCTACTTCGCTGCTGGTGTAAATTTTCGGCAGTGGCGTAATCGTGCTGCTGCTGAAAACTTACGCCAGCAGCGAAGTAAAATACACTTGGTTACTGCCGTATTAGCTGTTTTTGTCTGTTTGCGCTCTGCGCCACCAGATGGCAGCACCATACAGGCCGCTCCCGTTTACGGTTCCACCAACAGGCCCCAACGCTCGGTGCGCCTGCGTTTAGCCGATAACCGGAAAAGCTAAACCTCTCTAATTGACCGGGTGCTCTGCTCCCAACTGCACCAATCGCTCGGAAAGCGGAAAGTTCCGAGAAGGTGCACAGGTAAACGCACAAGTCCAAAAAACAACTAATATTATTCGCGCTCCATCTCACGCCGAGCGTTAAAAATCAGTAGTGCCTTTTTTCTTCTTGAGTATTTTATCTAGTGAGCTGTTTCAATGCGCTTTGTTTGCGATTAGACGGAAAAGCGGTCCACACTCGATGGAAAAGCGCCCATGGTCGACCGACGACACGGTAGGCATGTCGCCTGCAAAAACGGAGTTCGGCTTCACCACATAGGTTTGGTTGCTTGCCAGGCGAGATGGCGGACCTACGCGCAACTCTGCTCCCGTAGGGAGCATATACAGTAACTCTACACACGATCGACCGAGTGTGTCCCGCCGTCACCCATGTCTCGTCCAGGTAGAAGATCTTTCGGTCTTCCGCCCGGTAGCGCTCCATGTCACGGAGGTAGCGATTCCGCCAATCGGTGATGTCATCCCGGTCGATAAGCAGCGAGTTGCGGCTTATCTTTTCGTGCTTGAAGCCGATCTCGGCAAGCAGGCGACGCACAGTACACCGCCTTAGTGATGGGAGTTCCATACGCTCCGAGAACTCTGTAGTTATCTTCTCGACCGTCGGTATCTCGTTGCGGCGAAAGAAATCGTGCACACATGATCTCAGCGCGCACAACGTGAAGCTGTCAAACTTCGCGCTGCGTCTCCTCTTCTCCGCATTGCGTGGGCGCTTTCGCGTAGGCGTTGTCAGTTTGCCACCCGAAAAATGCGAAGCTTTAACTTCCTGCCTCATCCTGAACACAGTCCTTTCGCTTACACCAAGCATGTCGGCGACAAACTTGCTCGTGTCCTCCACGCTGCGTTCAGGCTGCCTGTTACGCCAAAACGTGTAGCAGTGGAAGATCATGTTGCGTGAATCGCTGTTCAGGATATGGCCGCTCTTGTTCTTGCCGAGACTCCTTGGTGGTGTGGTCATCGAGGCGACACAAGGCTCGTTCGGCAACAAAGGATTGCGTTCCGATGTCACCTCGCTGGGCTCCATGGCCGAAAACTGGCACGGAATGCCGTGCGCGATCGTACCCGAACTTACGAGATCGCAGGTTCGCAACCGCGAAAAAAAAAAAGAAAAAATATATTAATTAAAAATAAGCCCAACACATTAAAAAATAAGGTTGTGCAAACACACAAAAAGTATATATGAATTTTATGCTATTAAGCCAGCGACTGCTACGCCCGGTGCCGTCGATCTTGCTCCGTAGCAGACGACGCACAGCGTTGTAGAAGGCACGGAGTTATTTTTCTGCGATCCGGCATGTGCGGTAGCATTTCCATCATGATAGTTTTACCAAACCACCGTCAAGATACACAAATCTTAATAATAGCGACAAATACGCGTTTTAGAAGCAGTCACAATTTTTTGAGCGGGACTATTTCTTTAGTCGCGGAGGAATTGGCTGCTGCGCTTCGGTCAACTGGGCGGGGCCTCCTCCTGTCTTCTAAAGTTGTACCCGACTATAGTGGTATAATTGCTTTTGAATGCCTCATAAGATATGCGTGCCTCTGGCACCTTGTTAAAATATGTGCCTATTGGCAAACATAATGAACCATTTTCTTGCTAAGACAAAGAAAGAATAACAGACCGTTTCATGCCCTAGTGACTTTAAAGCAGCACTGACACAACCTCTTTGTTCCTCATTTTCTTGGCTTTGATCAGCAGCTATGTTAGTAGCTAGGTGCCCACTAATCGTGAAGTTACAAATTCTCTGTGCCGAATAATCAATGGAAGTGCAGCACAGACAGCTTATAATGTAAGTCGCCAGAATCTTAAATATCCGCACTATAAGCAGTGCCACACTAAATCCAAACATTTTTTCTATGGCTGCACACATGCAATCCAAGAATATGCACAGAATTCTTGGATATGTACGCATGCATACATGGAGTTATATGGGAGGGTAAACAGGAGTTGGAGAAAACCATGTTATAGCGTTCTGCACTATAGGCTGTTACATTATAAGTGATTTGAACTGTATCATTAATTATTAATTATGACCTGCACTGGCTTAACTTCAAAATGAGTGTCAAAACTGGTAGCCCGCTGAGCACCAAACAGCTATGATCACTGCCAATCACGTGGGCTCACAAACCAGTGAACCAATCGACAGCACCAGTTCAACTACCATGCCACAGTCGTGCCAAGGAATCGCACCAAACACCTCAAGTTTTAAATTCTGTATCAGTACTCTCTTAAAATTCTCAATGTAACAACGCAACAACTTTTGCATGCGAGACAAGGTTCCAGGCATTCTCGGTGCACACATGCAGCCAGCATGCAAATCGCATAAGTTGTTGCCACATCAGCTTGTTGGGCTTCCTAATGGTCTATTACTTGGCAGTTCACCTTCGACCGCCTCGCAGGGTTGCAAGAACATAAACAGCGAACAAAGTGAACGTGCAACCACAGAGAAACAATAGCAATATTGTGGTGCACTCACTAGGCTGACAGAGGCGCGTGGCAGAGGAAGTGTTGAGGATTTTGCTTCGACGCAAATGCAATGCGTGACATCAGCTAAGTGCCAACAAAAAATAACCGTATATACTTACGTAATGAACGCACTTTTTTTCCCCCAAGAATCGAAGCAAAGTTGGGTGGTGCATTTATATATGTGGGGTAAATTTTATGGGAACTTTTTTTGAAACAGCAAAAATTGACAACTGAGACCGTAATTATTTGAAAAATGCACAAGATAACTTATCCTTGCATTAAAAATAGATGTAAACTATTTGCAAACTGTAGCAGCATTTGTATTGCCCTTCACTACGCATCGAAACCACAACCAGTTGTCCAGGTCACTGGCCGCTTCATCCACATAGTGGTTCCTCAACAGTTCCTCCTCGCAGTCGCTTCCAGCCGTCTGCCCTTATCGGAAGCATCACGTTGAAACGCTGCTTTTCAGCAACTGTTTTGACAAGCTCGCAAGCACCGCGACCTGCCGCGCATCGCGCACGCACATTCTCCTTGTCAAAGTAGAGTCCGTAAACAGCGTTAATTACTGTTGCAGAGAGCCAGTTGCCGGTTTTCTATCTCTCTCTCGAGCCTCCGTGGTGCCTTTGCGCTGGCACTGGCGGCAAGTATGCGAAGAGCACGCTGAGCGTTATCGCGTTCGCTGCTTCCGTCAGGTCCCAAGCAACTGTGATAATGCACAGCCTTTGCTTACCGCATGCTTCTCGCCAGTGTTCTCTCGTCACGACTTTGCCATGGACGGGCATCGAGATTAAGTGTGCTTGCTTTAAAAACATGCGCGGGAAAAAAAAATCTGATTTTTCACGACCAATTTGGGGGTGCGTTTAATAGGCGAGTGTGTTCATTACGCGAGTAAATACGGTATTACCACTGCCAACATAGTAGCTGTCGCAAAGATGTTCTTTACTTTATCAATCACTAAAAAGCCACTGCAGAATGCTTAAGAAATATAAATATCTAAGCAAGCATCAGCACCCAAGCCACTCACTCGGTGATTTTTAACCCTCCTGTTGCAGTAACATTATGCAAAAATTCATTATAAGTTTAACTGTACAGTCTGACCCAAGCTTCTTTAGTTCTGCTGTCGTTCTATCAGACAGAATCTTCCAGGAAAGAATGGAATGTCTACCTCGTAAGCTGCTGCGGCAAAGAGTGACAAGGCATTGTTACATTTCCTGAAAACAAAAAACCATAAGCATTATTCCGTGTTAACCGATTCCTGTGCTGCGATTATGAACTTCTGTGGTTGTTTGTACCTGTGTAGTATGTGTCTATTTTATTATTTACATCTCCCTCCCTTATCCCCTAAACCGGATTTCTTATTCTGATAAACTCCTCTGCTTGTTTGAATTTTGTTTCTGGTCTCCATCTCCAGAATAGAGCCCTTCATATGGAGCTTCACAAATAATGGGCAGTAGCAAAGATCCCAACGTAAGGGGGGACATGGGTTTTAAAGCAATCTTCCCTCATTTTTGAAATGAATTGGATAATAGTTGGCATGCTTTTTTAGTTTCTTCTGATTTTAAAGACTGTATTTTTTCTGTAGGTCCTTTATTTCATGCGATAATTAAAAGAAAATTTCTTGCTTAGAGCAATGTACAAATAACCACTGCACACGTACATATGACAGATGGATCAATACTAGAAAGCATAAGACACACAATGATGGAAGCGCTTTCATGATTGGGTGATTATTTCTTCTTTTATAGCAGCCTGAACACCAGTGTTTTGAACATGGCCATGCAGTGGTCACACAAAATACAAATTTTAAGAACAGTAAAACAAATTTTTAAAGTTTGCTCCCATTGTCGTGTGCTCCAAACATTTAGCCTCAAGCTTCAAAAAGAATTTGATTCTATCTGCGATAGGTACGGCTGTATGAAAGTAAAAGGCTTGCTGGGTGGAGGAAATTAGTATATTGAGAAAATAAAGAAAACAAACTAATCACACACCCTAAGTAATAACATTATTATATTACAGTTTAAATATCGACATACCGTGCTAAGAAACTTGTCAGATCAAGAGAATAATAGATGCAGAATCCAAAAATATCAATTCTACAAAGCCAGATTTTTTGGTGAATGTTATGCTAAACCCCTTAATGTGGTTTGGAGTCCCCTTGGTTCACCTTAGGGCGGACGCCTCGAATGCATTCATTGAGGCAGGTGCCATCCTTGCGTTCGAAGCGAACAATCGGCACGCCTGCGCGCGTCTTGTCCACTTGCACAGCCGCAAAGGGCTCCTGCTCCAGCAGGGCAGCCAGTCGCGGGTCAGCCGGACGCACATTCTGTGGTACCACACTGATGGCAAACAACGGTGCCTCCGCAAAACGTGGCGGCAGTGGACGCAGCGAAGACACTGGTAGCTGCTCAGAGTTACCAAAGTCTATGAAGAGCACCATGTACTTGCCGTCAGGAGACCTCTCAGCGACCACCTGCGCAGAGGAGCACGCCAGCACGTTGAAGCATTCCCACACACACCCAAAAAGAAAATCAAAGTTACTCAGATCCACAAACTATGTTCCTTAAACAACAAAAAGTGAATGTGTTCACATCTTCAGCTGCTTGACTACGCTGTCTACTGCTGACTTCTCGCTGGCAAGCATATGAAGGCAACCTGATAGCAAGAACAGCTATGAGTGCTGTGCTAGACTAGTGGCAGAACACAAGACTATACTTGAGGCTTAAATTTTTTTTATTTGTGCCAATTTTGCATGCCCTGAATAATAAAATTAAATGTGCTAGTTTGACTCTTACGTGCACAAAACTCTGACAGGGCACTATAAATGCAGGGGCAGACCAGACTGCAGGGGCAGTAATTATGACCTCGTGCAATCACAATAACTTTGCATCTACCTACTAGGATTTGACCAAAATGAGGTAAAAGGTAACGAAATCTGATACAGAAAGCAAAGGAAAAACTGGTGCAGAAAAGGATGCCAGTGCAGGCTAACGTCATGGAAAAAAATAAATAATAAGTAGCGATGTCAGGATGCAGTGGTAATCAGCATGCAGCAACTGTACGCACTGCATTGGTTGTAGATTCTAACACTGCAACCAAGGGGCATTCACGTTGCGAACTTTGAATATCAAATCAAATACCGAGTATGTCTAATTTTAGGACAAAGTTAAACATAAACGAGTCTATTTGGCAAAAAAAGGGTTGCTTATGCCATGTGATACATCTAATGCCAGTTAAGGGCGGACACGGGTCTTGAGAACCATGAAGTCGCGATAGAATCTAGATTTTGGAAGTGTTATTTTCGAAATCTACAGCTATTTTTACACCTATCCGCCAAGTTTCTCGTTTCTAGAATCAGTATTTTAGCCGAAATAATAATTTGCACGATGAGTTCCGGCTGCCGTGTCCGGCTGCGTATCGCTGCCACCTCGGTCTCATTTTAAAGAGCCGTCTTCCTGCTTAAATTTCCTGCCACTGCCGCTCAGTTTCGTCCATTGGTACATGAAAAATAAATCAATAAAGAAGAGCACAGTATTTGTTTCCTATTGGCTGCTCGAGCACAGGTGAGAAGACCGTGCTGACCGGATTGGCGGAGCTGGCTGGTGTCGTCTGCAAGGCGAGCCGGCCCGCGCGCTGCCGTTTAACATTTGTTAGTCGGTGAAAAGCAGTCACCGGTGAAAGATAAACATGTACACGTGTCAATACAGTCGGTTTCATCTGCACAGAAGTCTTTACATCGTCCATGTTAGCCGAGTCAACTAATACTATAAAGAAGCACGGCTACCTGGCCTCGGTACCAAGTGGCATCCTCGCTGAACAGTGCGCAGACGTAGTCCCCCTTGGAGTACTTTGCGACAGTCGAGTGAGGGCTCTCACTCTTAACCCAGGTGTTCAGTGCCACCATCATGGCCTGCAACTCCGAAACCAGATCCTGCTGCTGTAGGTACAGCACCTCTGGTGTCTTCCAAACGGGTATCATGGGGCACTTGGTCGTCGGAAGCTTCCGCTGTGGCACATGCAGAACCTTGGCGTCCATCTTGGGTCCGATGGCTTGCGAGTAGGTGGAGCAGGTGGAGAGGTACTAGGCTGTGGGCAAATTGAATGCATAACAATGAATCAGAGCAATCATTGTATACAAAGAAGCAGCGTGGCAAGTGATTCGTTCATCCTACCCAGCATATTGCAGCTATGTTCAGTCTTTGTGCTCAGATAGTTCCAAAAACCTCCCGAACAAACTACCGTTCACAAGTTCCAGCATACAGATACAACAAAAATTAAAAGTAGTTGCCAAGAGACAGTGCACATCCTTGGCACTGTGACTAACGGGCTTGCAATCAATGTGTTACAGTCCAGCTACAACTTAATGAGCACTTCTGGAAGTAAAAGATCAAAATGTGCAAGGAAGCAGGCACAAAGCACACAAGCCAATGCAGAGCTGTCCTTTGGCACGGTGATAGGTGGCTTGTACTTTTCCAGTACGAAGATGGCAAGAACCATTGAAGTTCATACAGAATGTTGAGCACCTGGTAACACTAATTTGCCATAAGAATTTAGCTGCAGTAGCAAATGTAACACTTCGCAACCATGCCTGCAGCTCATATACCGTATTTATTCGAATATAAGGCGGTCACGATTATAAGGCGAGGGGGGAGTTGAAGGACCGCAAAAAAGGAAAAAGGTTTGCACACTAATATAAGGCGAGAGATTCCGCCAGAAACTTGATTTAAATTCCCACCTTTGAAGTTCGCGAAATTCAGCCGTGATACCACATAATCACGAGCTGTCATCATCTGAAGCATCACTGCTTTCCTTGTTGCTGGTGCACTCCCAAACTTCGCTGTCGTCAGTGCCGTCCAGCGAGTTGGAAATGCAGCACTTCTTGAAAGAAGCTGCCACCATAGCGTCGGGTATAGCTGCCCAAGCGTCGGCTATCCAGCGAGCCACTACCGACGGAGATGCCCGCTTCAAACGGCCCGACGGTGTCAAGGCCGTTTCGTCGGAAGCCATCCATTCGTTGTGGAGGCGTCTTACATGGTCCTTAAAAGGCTTGTTAAGACACACGTCCAGTGGCTGCAGCTGGCTCGTCATGCCACCGGGGATGACAATCAGATCGGTGGCTTCTTCCTGTAGCTTTTTCTTGTCCCCCTCGCTCAGATGTCCCCGAAAAGCGTCAAGGACGAGCACCGATTGGCGAGCCAACAGTGCCCCGGGGCGCCGGCACCACACAGTTTTAATCCAGTCCATGACGAGTGCCTCAGTCATCCAGCCTTTTTCTTGGCAGCGGATGTGCACACCCTTAGGAAAATTTTCATTTTTAGGCATCGTTTTCCTCTTCAGCACCACGTAAGGCGGCAGCTTGTGCCCGTCGGCGGTGCACGCTAGCATAACGGTGATCCGCGCTTTTTCGCACCCTGCGGTACGTATGTGCACTTGGCGATCACCTTTCGTGTGTACCGTTTGCGCCGACGGCACGTCAAAAAAAATCGGGGTCTCGTCCGCGTTCCCGATCTGGCTGAGGAAGAAGTTGCGCTCTCTTCGCAGTCCTATGACATAACGTTGAAAAGACAGCAGCTTTTCTTCGTAGTCACGGGGAAGCTTTTGCGTAATGGAAGTCCGTCTTCTAAGTGAGAACCCAGCTCTCTTCATGTATTTCTGCACTCAGCCTCGGCTGGCCTTGAACTGCGACCCGGAGATGCCGCGATCTTTTGCGAACTCTCGGGCCTTCAGCTGTAGCATTTTCGTCGTCACAGTCAAGGCGCGGCTCCTGGTTTGTCTGACGAATTCAGTCAGACTTGCCTCCACTTCGGGAAACACACCCTTGCGCGGTCCCCGGAAAGCTTTCCGCGTCGCAGCACAGGCAAAGAGGGCCTCCTTCTCTTTTCTCCAACGACGCACGTTGTTTTCTGGGACGCCGTGCTTTCGACCTGCAGCGCAGTTGCCCAAAGCTTCGGCATCGGTTATCACGTTTCTCTTGAATGCCGCATCGTAATGACGACGACTTGCCATGATCACTAGTCGCAACGGAAAGGTTCCCGTAGGTAATCCAGTCAAATGCCACTGCCGAACGAAGGTAGCGTACACTCTTAACAAAGGTCACGGGAGGCTGCCGCTACACCAGCGAGGGAACACAAAAGACAAGCGCGTGCAAACGCACATGGAAAAGTGGCCGAATAGCTGGCTGCGGTTTTGAACTCGGCTTGTGGATTAAAACATACTGGATTTTCGCTGGCTGTTTTTTACTTTTTATGACTTCCCGCGACGCGCCGTTGCTGATCTCGGAGCCCGCGACATTCTCGGCCGTTGCCTTTGCGAAGGCAACTGCCGTCAGATCGTTTTCTTTTTTTCCCCCGTTCTCACTGACGATGACCCATTTGATTGCAGCACAAACATGTAATAGCGTTATAATGTTAAATATTCAGAATTTTTACATTTTCATGCAAAGAAAATATTAGTGTGCCTTTCCCGACTGTGAAGCAATGATTGATGTTTACCTCGAATATAAGGCGGGGGTAGACTTTGAGGCCGCAGTTTTCGGAAAAAAACCTCGCCTTATATTCGAATAAATACGGTACTTTGGACATAGTACAGTGTAGACCGCTTATAACGTAAGTCGCCGGAGTCGTGAATATCTGCACTATAAGTGGCACCGCACTATAACCAAAAATGATTTTCAAGCCCAGCACGTATGCAAAACATGTAGACCAAGCCGCCGCGCATATCCGAGAATCGAAGCGTGCGACTGGGAGTGGAGTTTTGCATCCGTTTAAATTCACGAACGTTGAAAAGGTTAATGTCCAAGTACCCATGATCTTCTCATGAAGCACACAAAGTAATAAAAAAAAAATGTCTCAGTTTCGCCCGAAAGGCAAAGCATCAATTGCGATAGCAAATTAGTAGAGAGCTAAGGAGTAGCGATAGTAGTTTTATTGGCTGCATAAACTTGACACATTAGCTTACTAACTGAATTAACAAGCGTGGTGTCAATGCGCACAAGCAAACATGAATAGACTCGATGACCGCAGACAACCACTGTCAAAACGTGGCCGCCACAGGGAGCGAAGGTTGGTGCAGTCTATCGCTTAAACGGAAACTGAGCGGCGTAAGCACAACGCATACAAAGGTCAGAGCCGTGTGGAGATTGCTTTCAAGATACGGTGTGTGTGGCGACAACACCGACCGGCACAGGCGCGAACGCATTTGTTGGCAGAGTAGAAGCCTGCCCCCCCTCCCTCCTGCGCTGCCTTGCCGCTTTGCTCCTTTTCGCGTGGGAGATTGCATTGACAGTTCCGCTTGCGCCCGGTTGAAAGATACGCATTTGGTGCCGCAGCACAGCGTCGCCCCCCCCCCCTCCCCCCTCCCCTACCATACCCTCACGGCCTTTCGCGCGATGGAAGTCGCGTTTGCTCTCCGTGAAGGCACGTGTTCCCTGCGCGCTTTCGCTCGCACATACGGCGCGTGGCAACGATTTTGTCACCCCTAGACTCACGCTCCACGTCTCATGCTCCTCCTCCGCATCGCCTTCGTTGATCTCCTCTCCCATCGGTGAGCGCACCTCGTTGAGAAGCGCGCTCGCTACCGTCCTTGCCGGCGAGATTTTCCCACGGAAGCCGCATTATAACCGGTATTTCGTCTCACACGGCTGCACTGTAAGCGGTATGCGTATACATGGAGTGCTATGGGAAAATTAATGGGAGTCGGAAATGACCGTACTATATCCCTGACCTAAGCGGTTACGTTGTGGTTACGTTATAAGTGGTCTATACTGTATTATCTTGAACGGAGGAGCAGATAGGTGAAGATGATTATCACGATAGGGTTGGCGTCGTCGAATCATAGAGGTGCGCCTGTCAATGGCTATGTTTCTTGCCGAGGCCAGTATCCCACCTCAATGCATTTCCAATGCTTATTTGTATAGGCACTACCGCACCCGCACCAAAACTGGAATCATTAGGCATGTTCAATTAACTTGCACCACCTGAACCAGTTCACGAGGTGCTGCACCCAACCACTCATTTCAGCGGTGCAACAATGCCACCCACTGAACCAAGCCATTCCTTTCAAGGTGCAGGATAGTGCAGGGCTGGTTCACAATGATGCTGCACTCTCTCAACCATCAGTGCCGACTTGGTGCGAAGCAGACACGTAGCATACAATGCAGCACAAGGGCGCAAGCTCCATTAAAACTTTGCTTACGCACATCTGATGTGTCTATGCAAGTTTGGGGTGTATTTATGCCTCAGAAGCCAATCATACCTCCAGTTCAAGACCGTCAAATTTACACACTCGATGCGCATTAGTAGTCAGCCAAAACATAACGCACGCACTGCATTTACACCTCGGCATTCATTTTGAGTGTCGCGTTGTGCCTGCACAATAGAAATCAACCTGCACAATTTTCTAACTTCTCGTGCACCGGCGTGGACTGGTTCAGAGTGCTGCAGGCGAAACGAATGAACCCAATGGTACACTGTTCTCTGCGCTTTCCGACGAGGTGGAAGATCTTATGCAGCACAGCATGTCAGCCACACCGTGAGTCCAGGTGGTGCAGTTACCAATACACGACAATAAGTCATCATTGTAAGCATCAAACGTAGGCATTCAACAAGCCACTACAACTTGTAGTGGCTTGTTCCAACATATAAGGTTCTATGGAGAGTAATAAGAGTGTCCCACAGGCACTTTTGATTGCATTTCCAGACCGCAATGGGCCCTCATAAGTGCCTTGCACAAATAAACCAAGCACCAATAAGAAATTTGATGCCAAATGGGCTCGATCGCGATCGAAAGTGCACCCATATTATAATGACTAAACCCAGAAAATGACGAGAAATAATGACTGAATTTTAACTATTTTCCTGATTTGACAATTTCGGGCAGCTCAGCCTAGAAAAATAACACTTCCACAGAGATATTGTCGAAACTAGCCTCCAGTGCCCCAGCACTTGCATGGATGGATGGATGGATGTAAAACTTTAAAGTCCTGAGGTACGCGACTCAGCGGGCTGCTCCCACGTTGGGACAGTCAGGCCATGCCCGACCGCCACATCGTGGTCCCTCTGGAAAGCCCATAGTTGCGCCCCGGCATCGGGGCTCTTGATAGCACTTCAATAAAATGACAAAATTTACTTTGGTCGACTCTGCAACATAATTTTTAAATGGCTGCAGCAATGAAGACAGAAGCTTCTCTTCGGTTGTCTAGTTTCTGATCCAACGTCTGGGCTGCTTTAACAATGTCTCAAACAATGGCAGATGCTCATGAGTGCGTGTTATGTTGATAATTGTGTTCCAACTAATATCAAGTGCAACTTTATTAAGCCAAGCTATAGGCAATCTACCAAGCCAACGGCCGGTATATGTGAAGAAGGCACACCTGAATCATTGAAATGATATCTGCATATGTACAGACTCAGTATAAACAGCTTGGTTCATCTAATCAAGAAATAATGTGTCACGTACAAGCGAACCGACACGGATGATCGACATGTACGGAAACAAATACACTGGGTACCAGGACATGCGGGTATTGAGGGAAATGAGGGGGCACAGGAGGTGGCAGTGCATGAAAGCAGTACCACCTGCGCCGCCACTCTGACCCTGCCTGACCGCTTGCCACACATGAGCAAACGAAACGCCTTTGGACCAAATCCAGATGTATGACCCTCACCAGGAAATGCGGAAACTTGCTAAAGAACGCAAGGCTGCTATCCGTGCACTATAGTAGTACCCATTAATGATTGTCCGTTACCATCGGGATTGCCAGGAGTCGTAAAGTTACTTCTTCACCGCCTACAATCAGGGCTTGCCCTAACATCCGATGTCAATTGGCGGCTGTAAGTCCTATATCCCCAAGGGAAGATGAGGGACCCACAACGAAGACAAGGACACACCAATGCAATTCTACCATCAGTGCCCCGACTGCCGCACAGCATGCTGTCCCACAGCCAAACACCTCTCCTGGGAATGTCAGGCTCATGAAGAGGCATGTCACAAATACCTAGACAAGACGACAATTCTGAACTACGAGGCCTCGATCCGACCAGTGGATGCGCTCAATAAGCGTTCCGTGTACGACTCACTTCTGGTCTTCGCTGGAGAGTCTGGTTTGCTGTAGCTAAGGCACATGAAGAAGGACAGCTGACTGACCATCACAATTTGCTTACCCCTCCCTTTCCACTCATTCCCAAACCTGAATTCCCCCCCACCTGCCCCTCCACTACAGGCCAAAGAGCCAGCCTTTCAATAGAGATGTCATTCATTATTTTTCACACCATGGGTTGCTTTTATCCATCAGCATTTTAACAGCCTATGTACAACGGTTTACGAGCAATCCTTCCCGTTGTGTGGGGTTATTACTCATACAAGAGCACCACCAGTCAATTTAAGACCGACCTTTCACTGAAGCTTTACTAGCAATCTAATCTCTTACAATCTGACCACCACCTGAGCAAGTGCTCTTATTCATGACTGTACAATATTGTGCAACACTCCAATTTACTATAAAGAACAGTAGAGGAACTGAACAAAGCACGTGGAGGCTCCAGATACAGTTGAACACACACTAGACATCCTTGCTTGCACAGAAAAGCTTATCGAACGCAATAATCAAGTATGAGGAGGCCTGACAACTATTGCTTCGCAAACCTAAAGACTGCAGTAAAAAGCAAACCAGGTGCCTGCTGCAATGAGTAATAATAAGTGCTCCCTATACAATAGCAAGTGAACCTGTTTTCACATTTGCGAAGCTACTGCTTTTCTGCATAGCATGGGCATCCCTATGACTAGTATTGACACCAACAAATCCCCCCCCCCCCCCCTTTTTTTTTACACGATCTGACTTACAAAAGTTAGAAGCAAAACGCCAGGTGCATATTTTGCGTAGTTCAAAATTTTTTTGCTCTCAGTACTTGCCCTGCAAATAGCAAAGTGTTACTTTCATTCATGTTCCTTGAGGTGCTTCTTTGAAGTTCCACATTAGAGTTCTAAAAAACTTACTAATTATTACGCCTTTACATCAATTAAAAGCATCAGTGATCAGGCTGTAATTTTATGAATCGTGGTATACGTTAAGACTACTCTGTCGTAAAAAAAAATGTTAAACATAAAAGCACTGAAAATTATCACATTTCTAGCAATAACAAAAGAGTTAACGAGGTTTTACCATAAACACCGCAACATGTCTAAGCAGAACCTTTGTAGATTGCACAGGCAAAGTTTCATGGCACTACGTACCACTTTAAATCTTTGCACGACACATAGCTTCAAGTAAGCAAGAAAAGTAGAGCGCCTCACATGCTTCATGAAGGTCCACACAATTCGTGACCTGCCTTAGAATGTACGAAAAAATTTCTTCGGAAAAGAACTTTGCTTCATAGAACAGTTGATATTGAAACAGGGTAAAATAAAACTCTTTTCCTCGTTTCTAACTACCGTTTATGACAACGACAAGTACAGTAAAACTTCTATAATTCGAACTCAGTCAATTCGAAATTTCGGTTAATTCGAAGAACTTGAGTGGTCCCGTCATTTTCAATGCAAATTCTAACAGATAATTTGAATAGCCCGCACAGCTCTATCCGGATAATTAGTAATTTCTGGAGACTCTTGGGTTAGGGTGCTCCATACAGTCGCCAACCGATTTTCCGCACCTCGCGGGGACCGAAAAATCGTCCGGAAAACTCGTTCGGCAAAAAATTCTGCTGTTTAGCGCGGCTTAAAAAAATCTCTAATGAGGCTCTGCCTCATACTACACTTGGAGGGTATCAGACTTGCTTGGATTTGCGCAAGACTTGCGTCGTCTCAGTGTACAGTCGACACGAGCGTCAACCACATCGGCGATCTCCACCAACGGAGTTCGCCATGGAGATCTAAGAAACGAGCTTCGCACCATTTGGCTCTCGCAAAGGCACAGGAGGTGGCGCTGATCCCCGAGAAGCGTCTCCGAGACACCTGCTCAGTGTACACACAACATTCAAAATAAGAACTGATCCCACATTAAATGATTATGATGATCGTGCTGACAGCTAAAAGAAAGAATAAAGTGCCATCCTCTGGAGCGTTTCGTCAGCCAAGGAAGAGTGGGCATGGCCTCCGAGACTGGAGGATGGCGTGTGCTCTCTATTGATAGCGTGCGCCTCCCAATATTGGAGGCTTTACAGCGGGCCACTGGAAGCCAAGCAAGTGAAAATCCAACATGGCGGCCTCCAAGATCAAGTAGCGTGGCTCGGAACGAGCGATTGCATACGAAAAATCAAACTTTGGGGCCTCAATTCGTCCAAAAAATCGGTTGCGAAAATGCATTAGCTCAATGGGACCCTGATGGTGCATTTTTGAAGTCCAGAATACCCAGCAAGTCCGAATTTTTGAAGTCAAGCACCAGCGTGCCCGCATTAGCGGCGGTTATTGATTCTGTGAACATCGTCTGCAGCTTGAGTGCAGCGGGGGTGATATTTATATGCTACGTGTTGTGAGCCAGCTGGAGAACATGGCACTTGGGGCAGCGAACTACCCCGCCAAGCAATGCCGCAGCAGTGATTACTTCAAGTAACTTTTCTCGAACATGACAAATAAAGGCGATTTCTTCCTGCGGCAAGTTCTTGCTTGTTTTCGTTTTTTATTCATTTCGGTTAATTCGAAAATCCGCTTAATTCGAAGAATTTTCATGGTCCGGCGGCCTTCGAATTATCGAGGTTTTACTGTACATACCTATTGCATAGTGAACAGGTAAAATGAGATTTCCAATCTTAAAACACAAACCAAATTGGTTGAAAAAGCTTTAGGAGGGTTTTCGAAGGAGTGAAGTTAGAAAATAGGCCATAAAATAAGAAAGCAAAATTAGGTGACTTCTGGTCAATATAGTAAAACACTTGGGGGGTAATGAGCTTTCGTAATGAAAGCGGTGGGTTGTCATCGCCATTTGCGAGTCACTGGCCACAGATATAAAGCACACGGGGGCAGTATTCTCGAGCGATCACTTGATATACTGCTGTCACTTTTGCTGTCACTTTCGCAAGACTGCATCGGACTTGTGCGAAGTACATGCTCGACAGCATTCCTGGCACTGTGTGTAGACAGCGAGCTTGGCACAGTGCCAGGAATGAAGGTGGACGATTACGCTGAAGCATTCGATGCCAAGTCGTGCAAAATCTCGCAAAAGTGATAGTATCTCCGGAAATTATCGCTCAAGAATACTGCTCTAGATCGTAGCCGGGCACAAAATGAACCAACAGCAACCTTCGCAAAAACATTCTCTGTTCCAAAACCGCAAAGGCAGTTTTAGTTTAGCATCCAACTGTAACACGCAGGGAGCCATTTTCATGGAAAAATGTGCGCGTTACATTTGCGTAAGAACGGTACTTTTTATTTGGTTACCTCTGGTAAATAAGCGAAATGAATGGTTTGTGATAACAGAGAATTGCCTTACGGGAGTGGCTCGACCAGCTGCAGGTTTTTGTGGAGAAGGCGACACCACAGGTTCTCCTGCGGCGGCGAGACCACAATTCCAGGGAGCCAGAGCAAACGTGCCCATCTTTGTGCCATCTTCCTCTGAGGTGGCAGTTCCTCGTACTGTGCCGCCATCTATAGACTCAACTGTGAAATTGAGCAGCAGCCCAACTCTGAAGGATGTGGGGTCTGATGCCAGCACGGAAACAGCTGCAGCAGGTACCAACAAATGTGTTGGTGCAAGAGGAAGAACGTCCGTATTGGACTCATCGTTCCCGTAATCCAAGTACCGTACTGAGTGCCCACTGGCAGTCTTCTCAGTTATGTAGGCCCGGTACCAGCGCTTGTCTTCCAATGATCGGGAAGCAACGAAATCACCACAATTCACCCTGAAAAGGCAACATAAACGTTAAAATTGTGTGACGACAACAGAGCAAATCACTGCATTCAAGGTGAACCAATTAGAAGGAACATTCATGAAAATGTGGGTTAATAAACAGACTTATGAGCCGCTGCCGTTATTTACATTGTACATCATACCTATGAATCGTGCAGCCTTCATTTAACTTGACCCCCACCCTATCAGAACAAATTTATGGCCCCACAGAGAACAGCAGGCACTTACATACCATTGAACCTTAATACATATCAGGTGGGAATGTGGTGTAACTACACACTAAACGTTACTATGCACTAAGTTGCAAATATACTATAATTTGCAACTCTTTACACATGCCACCATAAAAAAAAAAAGCGACGCTCCATAATGTGACTTTCAATTTGCACAAGGTTTCTTTTCTTTTTTTTTTTCCAAAATGCAGTTAAAAACAATGCCTGCTTCCTCGCAGTAATGCGATTAAGCACAGGCTTTTCTTTGTGGGTGACACCTTTTATCTGTTGGATGATACCAAGTAGCTTAAGAAACTTCGATATGGAGCACAGTGGCAGAGTGAACAATGCACCAACTTGTTCAGATTTTCTTTGCATGTGTGTAAGTTGCAGTTTGTACATTGACCTGCTGTGTGAGAACCAACGCAGCTTCACTGAAACACTGTAACCGCTGCTGGATAATGCCAATCATCCTGTGCAATTTCTATGCGCCATGTCATCTACTAAACACACACTGGCCTTGTGCCAAGATGCTTGCTGTACGCGTGCATTTGCTGGCACTATGCTCTGCGTTTCATGTCAGTGTCTGTACAGTGAGCTGCATGTGTGCTTGCACCCCTCTTGGCCATGCACACAGTGCACGAGAGCAGTGGGTAGCTTGTTAAGCCAATGCGGCAACTGCAAGCTGCTTTCATTTCTGCTTCTGCAAGTGAGGCACACTTAGATCAGCCCCGCTTGAAGAGGCAGCCGAAAATGGCAGCGTGTTTGGTTTACCACCCATTAAAAGTGTGCAGTACACTTGCAACAGCAGATAGATGAAGATACTCATTGCCATGGGGTTGTTGGTGATACATCACACAGGCGCACCTGTTGGCAACTACATTCTTTGATGAGGCTACCACAGTGCCATCACATGGCCACGGAGCTTCACACCCGTTGGACTAAGCAAAAGAATGAAGTAAGACCACCGAAATCGGAGCAGCCAAGTGAATGCGGAGAGAAGAGACAGCCAGTCAGGACAAAGGAAGGATCCTAGGTAAATGTCTAGTTCCTTCATCATTCCCTGCCTTTGTTTGGCGTACGGCCAAGGCAAATGTCTCCGCCGCTACCAGACTGCATTCCAGTAAAACCTCTCGTTTGCAATAAACATTGTCATTTGTACAAGCATGTTGTTGTGTTTGCTGCTTGGCCTTGCACTGCCGAAGCCTGGTCGTGCAAGGTGAGTGCTCGGGAGTTGGCCATCAAGTCTATGACTGGTATCATGCGGTGCACTTTAGATTGCGACTGAGCCCAATCGGGATCAAATTTGCCCCTTGCGATTGGCTACTTTGCACAAGGTGCAGGAGGGAGCCAATTGGGATCGAGCTCGACTGTGTGACACCGGTATAAGCCTTTATGTGGAAAGGCAGTTAGCGAGAACCCCTCCACAAAGTTCAGGACAATACTGACAGCATAAATGTAACCAAATCAACGAATGTTCATTCCTGCTTTCAAGCACCAAACTAGTGTCGGGGCAAACAAAGCAATTGCCACATAAAGTCCCTGCAAAACATTGGGGCAGTACCAGCTGTCTAAATTCCCCATAAGAACCCTTCCCTTTTCTTTATATTTTTATTCTATTGACAGTACCGCCAAGTCTAAAGTGCCTGCAGAATCTGCAGCAGCAGATTCCGCAGTGCATGCCACCACATGACAGCAGAGGGCCATTGAGAAAAGTGAGTAGGCCCTAGGGAGTTATTGCCCAAAGCCCCGGTCACTGAATAATATAATTCCCAGTTGAGGCAGTTCACTTACTTTTGAGTCACACTGTCACCAAGCTTACTGCCCTCATCCTGGAGCCTTTGTTCAATTTGGAGCAAAGGACCAGCAACATTGGGAGTCATGGTGAGGCACCACACCATGTTTTTGGCAGACACAGTCACTTGCATGGGCAGGCTGTCGCCAGGCTTGACATGGCTCAGAATTGACTCCAGGCGCTGGGGGCAGCATAGGCAAGACCACGATAAGACACGTAAAGGAGCATCTCAATTCATGCTGGCACTGACATTGCAATGAAGGTTCATACAGAACATATGACTCAAAATTCAAGGACAATTCAAGCATTTCAAGGATGCCAAAGGCCGAAATTCAAGGAGAGGGAAACAAACCTTATTCGTACACATACACTAAAAAATATTGAAATCTCCTTTTGTTTAGCTGCTATTTCTTTCAGCTAAGCTGAACACGCCCTTCAAGCTCCTAAGGTTGCTTTTCTAAATCGAGATTCCCATTGCAATGATGTCAACGCATTCTCTAATGAGGCCCTGCCTCATACTACGCTTGGAGGGGATCAGATTTGCGTGCATTTGCACAAGACTTATGTCGTCTATGTGTACAGTCGACACGAGCGTCAACCACGTCGGCGATCTCCGCCAACAGAGTTCACCATGGAGATCTAAGAAACGAGCTTTGCACCATTTGGCTCTCGCGAAGGCACAGGAGGTGGCGCCGATCACCGAGAAGCATGGCTTGTAGTGATGGCTTGTAGTGTCAGACTTCAGCCAAAGATACTTATCGTGTTAAAGCCAAATGGCTGAAACTTACTTTCCACAGGCATTTCTAGAGTCTAGGGCATGAAAACTGATTTTTATTGGAGTTTTGTCTAGTCAACCTGGCCCCTATTGTGCAATCTTCCTATTCTCTCTGTTTGCATCTTTCTCCTGTCTCTTTACTGCAAGGACTAGGCTAGTTTCTTAAGGGGAAGTTTTACATCGGGCCCAACTTCGATGCCGCATATTCAAATACAGGTAAAACGCAGAAACGCTTTTCTGACATAACCACTTGGCCAATTTAAATGAAATTCGTTGCATTTGAGAGAGAAAGTTAAATTCTAGTGACTGTTGGAAGCAAATTTCGTTTTTAGGGCCCGAACTTTTTTAATGAAATTTCTAAAAATTCGTAGCTCTGCATCTATAACAGATATCGTAGTTCTGTAAACTGCATCCATTAGAGCACCCAAATTGGACAAATTTGATATGTCAATTTATACCTTACGTGAATTTTTTAGATCGTTTCTACTCACAAGTTAGTGGTCTATTTGAGAGCCATGTATAACATACCAATTTGGTCTGCTTTATATGTACCATTAGCCGCAATTTACACAACTAGGGATATCATTTTTCATTGCTGAGTTAGAGTTGTAAACTTGATAGTTTCGTTTTCTGAAAATTTGCAATCTTTGTCAATTTTTATAGAAAAATTGACAACCTAAATCAAAAATTCGCAACCAACAGTCATTTTTTATATGCTTAACCGCAATATTTTGCAGTTGCTTCCCCGCATAACACACCTCAATCGCAACGAAGCCGACTATAACGCAAATAAGATATTTGCAGGTAGGTTTTAATGGATACACACTTTTTTTATGTGCTTCACCAACAGCTCTGCACACATTTTTTCCCTTGCATGCTCAGCGCCTGGCTTGTGAAACTTCAGTCGCTTATTGCAAGCTTCGGTCGCCTGCTGCAACGTGCGAGAGGAAATTTTCCCTCTGCATTGCTAAGTTCACGTGAACGCCGCATTGAAATGCAACGTAAGATGAGAGAACATTACAGAATGGCAACGTATCAAATCATAACATATTACATGGGAGCCAATGGGATTTATGTCTACAAAAACGTGACATAGCAGCCGGGAAAACACAACAGTGAGAAACGTATCATAGGGGTTCCACTGTACTTGTCATTAAATCCACCATTGTCTGCCGCTACTGGCACACCTTTGTCATCCTTACGTAGTCATCGTGCAGTCATATTATAGAACAGTGTAGCATTGTGCTTCTAGCTTACCAAAGGCCACACCTGGGCTACTAGGGATGCTGTTAGCGGAGAGCTCCAGATTATTTGCAGCCTGGGGTTCACACACTGAAGTCTCAATACACAGAAGATGTTGCCCTCTTCACCTCCTTCAGAATGCGGTCGCTCCAGCCAAGAATTGGACTTGCAAATGCATGCTCACCAATTTATCAAGATGAACAGGTTAACGCCTCAAAACCTCAAAGATGGCCAAAAAGAACCCCTAGAGGGGCTACGTGCAACCCATGTCCATTTGCGTAAATTGTTTTGTGGCAGCACATCATACTGTACTTAAAGGCCATATACCGACCCCGCCTAATTTTTCAGACACCCGATTTAAAAAAAAAAAAACTACTAGATTATTCGGACTTTCCTGTGCCGCCACTAACAATTTCGTAGAAACAATCTATAACAGCATCAGAAATTTCTGATGCTATATAATGTCTCACTCAATTTTTCAAACTGATCTGCATGCGCAATATTGAAAACATGACAGCTGCAGGCATTGTTGCCACCACTAAGGCTGTCACTCGTGACCTCACTTTCGTAAATACCGTATTTACAAGATTGTAAGTTGGCTGGAATGTAGGTCGAGCCCCCCAAATTGCATGTTTCAAAAAAAAAAGGGGGGGGGGGGAAGCAAAACCACGCGAGTGCATTTCACACAAGGTACTGTGCATTTCACACCTCACTGGTACTGCTGCCATCATAGCTGCTGCAGTCCCACAACACGTCGTCATGAAGTGTGAGTCCACACTTCACGTACGACCGCACCACGACATTGCGCGGTACAGCCGCCCACGCAGAAAGGACCCACCCGCACACAGTAGCCAGGGAGGCCAAATTTCCTCGCGCTGAAGCCGCCACTGACGCACCACACGTTCACAGACTCCAAACTTGTGTCCTGCTGCGCTGTTGTTAGTTTCCTCGGCATGGAGGATAGCAACCCGTTTGAACGCTGCTGTGAACGAGCGCCGAAAGTTCTTGGCACTCATGACAGGCACAACGATTCAGCACAACAGCAGAAGTGACAGATTCGTGCGGCCGTCGAAAACAATCGTATCTCAAAGAAAAGCTCTCCGCCAACTACTAATACCCCCCAAACGACGGCTCTTCCACCAACTACCAATACCCCCCAAATGGCGGCTCTTCCAGAGCTGCGCGCTCGTGGTGTGTGGAATAAAAATGTATGCAATACGGTAAATTAATACGCTACGCTTCTACCGTAATCATGGAAGCGTAGGTGCAAAGTTGTAACCACGCCGTAGCGCCCCTGATTTCTTGTTTCTCTTGCCGTTACTAGCAGTACACGGTTCGGTTTCGATTCTAAGTCAACCCCCAACACATTGGATTGTCAAATTTGAAAAAATGGATCGACCTACAATCGTGTAAATATGGTTATGTCTTCCTGTGATCGTAAAAGTTCAAGTTCAACAGGAAATGAACAGGAAGCACGCATTTTTTTTTTCATTTGCCTTGAACACAAACCTTTTGTGGGATACATAGGCACTTTGTTAGCGATTGCTTACCTATAAACCCAGCACACAAACAGCAGCAAACTCGCAACACTAAATACTGAGTGACTTTTTCAGCAACATTGCTGGCGCGGATTTTGCCTGCTTCAGGAAAGTATTTGTATGACTTTGATCAAAGCAAGTACTATCTGGTTTATATAACGCCTTGCACAGCTGCCACAAGAGGGCGACGCAGTTACAAACACAACTTCTCTTTGAATGCCTTTTCTCTCTCTCTCTCTTTTTGTGACCAGCTGCATGTCTGTTACAATAATAATAACATGCTATCTAATCAGCCGATTGTCATACATGGGCAACAAACCAGGGGGCTTGTTTTTGTTGTGTTGAGTTTCGAAACAGACTTCCTGCTGGTTATAGTCGCTTCTCAGCCGCCCTAAAAGGTCAGCGCGTCTCTTCTCGCATGCCGCTCAGCGCTGCTAGCACCTCGCAGCCTTGGTTATAACAATTACCAGTTATAACAATGGAATTTTTGTGCCACTGGGATGCTGTTATAAGTTGGTTGGACTGTAATCATATCAGCAAAGTGGCAAGATTCTCAAGGCGGTTTGCCGCCCTCCACCACACTGTCCAGCTGCGAAGTTTTGCCACAGCATTGGCCGTCACGCCTAACCAAAGCTGCTTTGCCGAGCGTCAACAACCAAAATTATGATTTGGTGCTTAGTTGATGCAGATCTGTTCACAGCAGTAATACGGCTCGCCGAAAGCACGTGTGATAGGTGCAGTTTGCGATAAGTTTCAAAACTGCTGAAGTTGTAAAAAACAGGAAAATCTATTTTACCTTCAATATTTTGTTTTTAACTGCTTGGTTATTCAGACATTCTGGTGGCCCAACCCGTGTTCGAAAAATCGACCAGCAAATGAATCGCATTTTGCGCGAGTGTAGTGTGGGAGAGATACTCAGAATTTTCTTACCGGAAGAGCTGGAGTCGAGACAGTTGCAGGTTTTAAAGCAGCTGACACCACAGGTTCTTTAGTGTCCAGACCAGAATTCCATGCAGCCAAAGCAAACGTGCCCATTGTTTTGCCATCCTCTTGGGAGGTGGCAGTTCCTTGAACTGTGCCATCATCACCAGCAGACTCCACAGAAAAGCTGAGCAGTTGCCCGACTCTGAAGGACAAGGGGTCCGAGGTGAGCAGGCGCACCGCTGCAGCGGGAACTGCCAGGTGTGCAGGTGCAAGAGGAATTAGGTCTGTGTTGGACTCGTCATTTCCATAGTCCAGATATCGCACCGTGTGCCCACTGGTGGTCTTCTCAACCACATAGGCACGGTACCAACGCTTGTCTTCCAACGATTGGGAGGCCACATAATCCCCACAAGTCACACTGCGAGGATGATGGAGAATACTGGATTATCGCAAATGCCTATTTCTTTCCACGCATCACGGACACACCTGCTTATGTAGGTGTAGGTTTTGGACTGTTTCAAGTAGCAGAACCTACACATCTATGGTACATTCAGCTGATTACTAACGTGTTTAACCAGATTGCAGCCAGACAAAGCATGCCTGAGCCGAACATGCAGCCACTTACCAGAGCAATCCGAGGCTGGAAGAGGAAACATCAGCACTTCTGTTGAAAACAAACAAGGCATGCAGGTGCCGTGCTTGGCATCGAGGCATCCATCCGCCAACTAACACAGGGCAGATGCCACACCAACAGTGCAAGCTGTAGGAGCCAAGCGGCTGGAACTCTGCCAGGTAGAAGGTAAGAGCCCCTACAAACGCTCTGAGCTGGAGCACGAGGCTTCGAAAGAACCAGCTGAATGCTTCCCAAGTGCTCAATTTCAACCAGCTGAACCTAACTGAGCGCTCTGGAGCACTAAGAAACGACCAGCCGAATGTACCATTAGTGAAGTTCAAGTTCTGAAGTTCAAAACTTATTCAAATTGTATGAATACATGTACACTTCAGGAGAAGGGCAACAGACAAAATGCCTGACGAGGCCCATCCCTTACAAACCGTCAACTCAGCAGCAATGCCACTTCATAATAAATCAAACATAATCTTATGATATCTAGATATGGAATCGCTTTCTAAAGGCTCAGATTCAGCATCGCCACCTAGCACCACTTACACTGAATATGTTTGCTACTTCCCGTTATTCTATGACACTTTTTTTTTTGTATGGCTTAAAAGAAGTGCATTTATAAATAAGATTTTAAGTGTGTTTGGTAATGTCAAAAAAATGTATTAACTGGAGTTGAACTGTTTGCACACCATAAATTGTAGACCGCAGTGCCTGAACATGATTTCGAATGTGACTTTAGGTTTGAAATCATTTCACTTTTATTATCAGCTGCTTAGCTAGATATTGTTGCTCTTTCTACCAGAGGCTGGAGTCCACTTACCCACAAGCAGCGGCCTTGTTGCCAGGTTCTTTTCCTTCTTCCTGAAGGGACTCCTCCAATTGGACCAAGGAACCAGCAACTTCCGGAATCATGGTGAGACACCATACTACATCTTTAGCAGACACCGTCACTTGCATGGGCAGGATGTCCCCAGCCTTGACCACATTCAGTATCGACTTCAGGTGCTGTGGACGCCGCAAGCGCGAGGCCAATGTATCCGCAGCTGGGGCTACAATCGGCGTAGCCTTGGGAGCAAGTGCTGCTGCAAGGGCAGCTGCCGCTCTGCGCTCAGCAAGTCCTTTGGCCACTAGCTGCTTGTTCAAACTCTGTCCACCTATAGCAGGAAGATGATGATTAATTAGATTTTTTTGGTGTAGCTGCCGTTCAGGCTATAATGTGCCACACAAATTTGTTAAATCTCTTAAGAATGTGCCCACCCTGAAGCACAATTCTCAGGCTCAGTCTTAGTCTTAAGTCATGCTTGATTCTGTCCAACAGTCATCGCCAACACTATCCGTTACCTGCCCTGGTGCTCTTCGCCAAAAGGACACCACACCTCCACCAAAAAGGGGCACAGTCGAAACCACTTATAACAATACCGGTTTTAACAATATATTGGTTGTAACAAAGAAAAGCTGCTGCACCGTCAACATTTGTATGTTTTCTATGGTGAAATAACCAGCTTACTACAATGCCCCCATGCCACGTCATCGGTTATAACGATAAAGTCTGCCTACTGGGTGTTCGTGCCGAAAGGGAATGGAATGTGAACTCCTTGAAAAGAAAAAAGACAAAATAAAAGAAATTTGAGCCGGTGCACACCGCCGCATGTTTTTTTTATCCTTCTCTGCATCATCAGCCCCGCGCGCCTCTTTCCCGTTGCCCTTCCACCCCTCCGAACACGAATGGGCTGCGCCCATAGCTCTAAGCCGTGCCACCCTCTGAAACACAAATGTACCACACCAACTGCGCTGGGCTGGCAAAGAGCCGCAAATGTGCGATGCAATAGAGCCAAAACGGCGTTGGCGTCCACCAAAACGAAGCGACAGAGTTCGCATCACCATAGTTACCTGTGAAAATCGTACTCGAATGACATCAATGCCGGAACGCTTCGTGCCTATTTGTAACTTTAACGCCTTTATTCTTGTGTTTACCGCCATGTATAGCACCACGTTGGCCGCGTGCTTTTATGACTGCATAGTCATATCCATGACCGCGGCAATAGCGGCCGCGATTTCATCCGCAGCAGTTGCGGCAAACAGCAGTTTCGTTTTGGCTTGGTACGCGCGTCCGCCGAGTGCCTTCATAAGTGAGTAGTCGCTATCTATGATAGCGTCAACAGCAACCGCAGTTTCGTCTGCAGTTGCAGCAAATGGTAGTTTCGTTTTGACTCAGTGCGTGCGTTGGCCGCACGCCTTCAGAACCGCAAGGACACCGTTCATTATCGCGTCGACAGCAGCCGCGGTTCCGGCAAACAATAGTTTCGTTTTTACTCAGTGCAAAGCTGACGAGGATGAAGAGCACCGTCTACCTCACCACACAGGCGAAAGAATAATCGGGATGTGCGCGCGGCAGTGAAAAGCGTGTCTCAGATAAAGACGCGTGCCGCGGTCACGAGGCCTTTGCCGCTGCAAGTGCAAATCAGTCACGAGATGACGAGAATTGCAGCTTCCACACTGCTTTTGTGCAAAATAGAAACAGGATTCTGCTGATTAATTCAGCAAATAAAAGCCTGCTAAACAATTATATGAGTCAACACAATCAGCAGCCGGATGGAGGAGGGGGGTGGGGAAGGGCACTGCCCTCTCTGCCACTGTAGTTTTCTGACAACAGCTCTGCCATTCCCCCCACCCCCCTTTTTTTATGCAATTGGTTATAACAATTATCAGTTATAACAATGGAATTTTCGTGGCACTTGAATATTGATATAAGTGGGTTCGACTGTACATGGCAGACGACACAAACCAGCAGTCATGCGACACGCAGTAGAAGAGCTAAAAGCTCAAGCGTCTGACATTCATGCCAAGCACGGGCGATCTGGCTGGCTCAGGCGCTGCACTACAGGAAAGGGCAATTTGGCTGGCCTTGTGTGTGCAGTATGCTGTATATGGCTGAGCATAACAATGGAAGCTTGTGCGGTTTCTGTGGCCTTTGGGTATTCAGAAGCATCATGTGGGGCAAGAGGTCCACTGACCAATATATGCACGGAATGTAAAAAAATTCTGTACTATTTATAAAAAGGTTTAAGATGTACCTATTTCTACTTTGCTGATACTGGACATGTTTTAAAATGTGCAGTACAGATAAAACCTCACAGCAACTCTGTCATATTGGCTGTGGTTTATGATTCAGAAAATATCTGCACTCTACAATGGTGTGGCCAATACCTAGTGAACAAAAGCACATCACAAAAGCTCTGTGTGAAGACAACTGCAACATTCTCATACTACCGATACTGTGACATAAAGCTTATTTTTCTGCTGGCCCCACAGCTCCTGCCAGTGACTGCAAATTTTAGAATGTGCTTTCAATCTAGCCAAGGCAACCAAATACTGTCAGCTGTGAAGTAATCTGCTCTGTTATTCTCATGGATTTTAACACAACCAGGAACCCACCAAAAAAATGACATCTCAGCCTACATTATGACATTCAATACATAATTTTGTACTTCTTTCAGATAGTTTTTATATGATTGGTTAGATATCACAGCAGATAATTTAGACATACAGTAGCCTCTGTGAAAAACTTTATGCTTCAAATGCGAGTGGGTGCGTGACAAAATGCCGACAAAAATTGTTGTTTTTCATACCGAAACTGAAAAGAATGCCGCTGTAATGACTTGCCGAAAGTGACATACAACTTAGACTACAGAGCAGCACCACCCATGTCGTCTGCTTCCCTAACTTGTACCGTTCCCATGTATCAGCGAACAGGTCCCGCACGTTTGCTAGCCACAGAGCTTTGCTAGCTGCTTCATATGCTGTGCCCATGCCTTTGCACACCCACAATGTTCTTTTAATGTGAAGCATTTTTTTTCGAGTCAAGCTAGTTTTCTGTATCTGGTTGTCTACGTTCAACGAGCAGAGCCTCGATGAGTTCTCTCTCTGCTCCGAGATTAAGAGCGAATTGGGGTGACTACTATATTTACTCGAATCAAACCGCACTTCTTTCCGATAAAACGAGTCCAAAAATTGTGTGCGTGTTAGAATTGAGTACGAGCCTAAATCTGCGTTACCATATCGCCATCGGTATTTCAGGATGGCCGCCTCATATGTGCTTCGAGTCTAGCCGCCGTAGTTTCCTCCGCGTCGTCTCCTTAGGCGCTATTTAAAGACTGCTAATAAAAAAATTTGATTATTTCTATCCCTGTTGTTTTGCCAAGATTACAAAGATTACATTGACAGTACAGTCGAACCCATTTATAACGATCTATCGGTTATAATAACCACATTACAGTGCATTTACGATTTTCCAACCTTCCCTATGGAAGCTGCTTCCAGATATCAAGAATGTTTTTTAAATCGCTGTAATGCTTCAACGAACGCATCGTACCTGTTCACTGTAAAATGAGGGCACATAAGTGTCAAAGCACGGAAGCGTGACCAAAGTGGGCGCATGGCAGCGAGCGCCCTTCTCCAGTCCAAGTGCGACGATCATAAGGCCTTAGAGATGAGCAAACGACCGCCTCGTGTGGATTTCGGAAGCCGCGAAGGAAGTCTTGCATGGTCACGCGTTTTGAAGGCACGCCTCCAGGGCGAAGGCGTGCATAAACAGCACGGCGCGGTGCGTGCGCCAGTGTGATATCGGATGCCACAACGGCGTCACTCTTATTTTCGTGGGGCACCATATGCATTACGCCCGTTTCATTGATTCGGAACGACCATCTATGTCTTTCCACCAGGGGAACAACGGCCACTCCAGCGTTCCTGTCGACGCAGCGCGAGTTGCCAAGAACACTGCACCACGTGCTGCCGCCACGCAATGTTGCAAAGGGTCGACGGTAGCTACGCCGTTATCAAGAGTTCATAATGGTTGCGCTGATGTTAAGGTTGGTATAGTTGTTTTTTGAAAGTCTAAACCGAACAGTTGACGATGCTGTGCAAGAAATCTAATGATGCGATGCGGCGACATGAATAGAGCGAAGTTAAATTCAAGGAACAAAGTTTACAAGAGGGTGAAAAGTCACAATCATAACGGTGACATATAGACCTTGCAGCTTTTTTCTGAACTGCTTCCAGTCTGTTAAACTCGCACTGCTTATAAGGGTTCCAAACGACAGGTGCGTAGTCAACAACAGGACGGATTAGCGATTTATATCGGGTGTCCCAGTTAACTTGGACCACGATTTTAAAAAAGACCAAGAGCTCTAGAGAAATCTTACCGACTGCATAGTAGCAACAGTCGTGTGTACTTACAGACAGTATTTTTATTAGCTTTTAATTAGTGAACTTCTTAATTATTGCTTGAATCACAAACATGTAAATTACAAAGTTGTAGGGCACCTCAAGAAACCTCCGAATCAAGCATTTATTTTGTGCTGAAGTGTGCCTAGTTGTTTTTTCTAAGAAAAACAAAAGCCCACGAAATATGAAATAGATGCGCGCTCGCGCGCCGCTACTCAAGTACCTCCAAGCAACCTTTCAAAGCTATACGGATGCATTCACTTATCGCCGCATCGTACAAGGCTTCGTCATGTAGAATGGCTCGAGAGGTATCGCGACCTAACTAGTATGGTGCGCGATAAGCGTCACATCTGCGCTGTCACTGTTTCCCGGCTTCAAGATCCCCCCCTACGGCTCCGCTACGCTTATCAATGCGTCAACGGCGTGTTCTCATGATGCCGCGAGCATCAAATAGTGTGAAGCCCTGTATCAAGCTGCCGCCGCTAGCAAAGTCGTGTATCCATGGCTATTCGCTTGGGAGCGCCTGAGTAGCGGCGCGCAAGCACGCATCTATTTCATATTTCACGTATTTCGTGAGCTTTTGTTTTTTCTTAGAAAGAACAACCAGGCAGACTTCAGCACGAAATAAATGCTTGATTCGGAGGTTTTTTGAAGTGCCCTACAACGTTGTAATTTACATGTTAGCGATTCAAGTAATAATTAAAAACTTCACTGATTAAAAAAATTATTTAATTGTTACTTCGTGATGAAAAAACACTGGCAGTAAGTACACACGACTGTCGCTACTATGCAGTCGGTACGATCTCTCTAGAGCTCTTGGTCTTTTTAAAACCTTGGTCCAAGTCAACTGGGACACCCGCTATAACAGTAGCTTAGTATCTTTTGCAGAGTTGGATGCGTAAAAATGACACCAAGATACTTATTCTCGGAGATTTATTCTTAAGGCATAAATACATGTCATATGCAATTATGAACACCATTTGATCGGTCTACACAAATACCAGCGCGCGAAGTAGTACGAATGACCCTGCCAAGCAGTATCGCAAGCAGTTTCCAACGGCGCGACCTTGATGCCGCCCAATCCACTTCTATCACAGCGTTGTCACAGTATTTTTTCACGTCGGGCACTTCACTGCAAAGCATGCGCCACCCCAGGCGCTCGTCCCACTCAACCGTATTCTAGTACACTATAGCCAAAGCGCAGCCACGACCGGTCGTGAGCGCATGGATGAAGTAAATGGAAAAAGAAAGCTTCTCGTTGCTCCATGGTGCAGCGTAATGCGCTGCGGCTAGACGGCCGGTTAAGAACATGCGCGCAATCATGGATGGACGCAGTGCCATATTTCAGCGGCATGACGAATTATCTTTTCTTACCAGTCATCGTTTTACCAATTCGCCTTTGAAGAATCGGCAAGTCGCAAACGCGCTTGCACCGCGCTGAAAGCATTAATTACATTGATTTAAGTAAGGAATACAATGGCATCCTTTGGTTTGAGGCGACTTCGGTCTTTCTGGACTTTTACGTTCTGTTCAAACAGCGCAAAATACGACGGAAGAAGAAAATGGAAGTGCACAGCAGTAGCACCGCTAGCTTCCAGCTGTGCCGGGGCAACAGGTTTTTCAGAGTCGAGACTCACGAGGATAACTCGCTGCACATTACATGCACACCACCAGAAATTCCGAGCCTGGACAGGGCCCGTGTCAAAATAACCGAGCCCCGCCCAGCCCGGGCCCAGCCCAGGCCTGGCCCCGGCCCGTGAAAAAAAAATGTCAGTTTCGCCCTAAGGGCGAAGCAATGAATGCGATAGCAACACAGCAATGCCATACGAAGTAAGGTGAGCGGCTTTGGTAGCAATATGAATTGTAGTAAACATGAGCTGATTAAGTAAGCAGGTGTGCTGCGCCGTAAGTAGACCGACATGACGAGAGACTCGATGACCACGAGAAGGCGCAAGGTCGATTCACATAGGTCGCGAAGCTTCGGGCGAAAAGCGGTTCAGAACGAATTGTCACCGACATCAGCAAGGGTGGTTATGGGAGCAGCGATTAAAGCGCGACTATGTTTGGAGGGAACAAACATTGGGAAAGAAAAAAGTGTTTTTTAGGTAAAGCGAGACACAGTTAGATTCACTGAACGAAAATAAAGTTCCTTAATCAATTTTATATACGCATGGCGAGAAAAGAAGAGACGATTTGGTTTTACTTGGTCATTATTAATAAATACCTTTTTTTCAGCGCCCACCGTAAGAGCGCCCATTGATATAGCGGCGGGCGTTCACGCCGCTATCACTTGCAATGCAATGCAGCTCTTGAAATGTGCAGAAAGGCGCGCTCGTAAAGTTCACCTGTTAGAATACGCCCCCTCACATGTTGTGTTGTTTTGCTTGCCGACGTTTATCTAAATTTGGTGACGCGGGTAGTTTCATTCTTTTTTAACCTGTTCAGGCAAAAGCACTAAGTTGCGACCGCCAGATAATTGTTTAATTTAGTTGTTTTCGTGCGACAGCGTTGGCCTACGGGCTTGGCGTCCGACGAAAGGACGAGCACTCTACGCCCAAAGCGTTCAGCGGCCTCCAAAGAAAGTATGTTCTCTGCAGGGATGCGATTTCGACACCCGTACGGCTTACCTTTTCCTGCATCGCTTTCCGTGCTGAAAGCTCGGAACGCCCATGAAGTCGTATGGCGGGGCATTTGAATATACAGCTGTAATGGCAGACATCCAAAAACAAATTTCGCGCCTTGGAGAACAAATGACGTCACTTCTGTTTTTAACGGATATAACGTCACATTATTTTTTTTTCCGCCGGAAGTCTTCCCTCCCTTCCTTCCTCACATAGATGGCGCTAAGCTCCATGAACCGGCGATGAGCCGCCATGTTTTGAACGTATGGGCTTCTATGGAAGCTTCGCTACCAGGTATATCTACCTTGGAAGGCGCCTGTGAAACGGTGGTGTTGATGAGAAGCGCTTCCCGTGGGCAGCGCGTGCGAAGGGACACACCTGTAGCGCTGCACTGCCGATCCGGGTAGCATTGCATGTGTAGCGTGCGTTGGAAAATGTGGCCCGACTATTACTAACTGAATGAACAAGCGTGGTGTGAGCGCGCACAAACAAACATGAATAGATCACACTGAATGACTGCAGACAACGACTGTCAAAACGCTGGCAGCAAGCAGCGGGCGAAGGTACGTGCGGTCTATCGCTTCAACGGAAACTGAGCGGCGAATGCACGGCGCATAAAGGTCAGAGCCGTGTGGAGATAAGCGACGGTGCGAGCGAGCGACGAGCGCGGTTGCTGGCAGAGTAGAAATGCGCCCCCCCCCCCCCCCCTCGCTCCCTCCGGCGCTCGCTTCCCGCTTCCTTGCTTGCGCGCAGAAGATTGAGTGCGTTCGCTCTCCGTGACAGCGTGCGTCCCCGCACGCTTCCACTCAGGCATACGGCGCGCGGCGAAGATTTATCTATACGGAACCTCACGGCGACGACGACGGCAACGGCGACGGCAGAAATCCGGTGGAAGTGTCCATATAATTGCTATCGCAATAAAAACTACCCTACCCACGGCTCGGTTATTGAAGGAGTAATCAAAAAAAGAAGATTAGTTATAGAAGGGCATAAAGACGGTTTTATCAAAAATAATGTTTATTTGCCAGGTATTGCACCAACAGTAAAACCTTGCAAATGACTCCTGGAGGTGGTAATTATCATTAGAGCAGTTAATCACTTCATAAATAACACAGTCATCAGCGTAAAGACGAATGTTAGAAGAGATGTTAACAGGCAAATCATTTATGTAGATTAAGAAAAGCAGTGGACCAAGAACGAAGCCTTGGGGCACTCCAGATGTCACATCAATAGCAGTAGAGTCGGTCGAGCTGTGAGAAACGAACTGGGAGCAAAGTGAAAGAAAGCTTGAAATCCAATGAACCAGTTGAGGATTATTTAGCACAGCGATAAGTTTAGCAAGGAGTTTAGAATGTAATACTGTGTCAAATGCTTTCGAGAAATCTATAAATAGCGTCAACCTGGTTGCTAACATAAAGGTTAAAGAAAATGTCATGCGTAAACTCAACTAACTGCGTTGTCGTACTAAAACCGTGCCTAAACCCATGCTGCATGTTAGATAGTAGATTATGCTATTCCATAAAAAGCACGATGCATTTTTGAATGATGTGTTCCAAGATTTTGCATGACTGTGATGTCAATGAAATCGGTCTGTTGTTTGACAAAGACTGCTTATCACCACATTGATAAAGAGGAAGCACTTTAGCTAACTTCCATGAGGAAGGAACAGTGATAGATAAAGATTTGTTGAATATGGCCGTCAGATATCTTGATGACCAAAAGGAATAGCGAACCAACAAGGCATTGTGTATCTCGTCCGGACCGGTGCATTTCTTGGAAGCCAAGTTTATTATAGGGCTAATAATACCTTCATTGTTTATGTCAACCTTACTGATTGCTTCAGAACAAACTACATTGGTGAGAGAATGAATGAAGTTGTTATAGGGAAGAAACACCGCCTGAAAATATTTGATCAATCCATATTATCGACGAATCGCTGATGACGTCATTGTCAATTTTGAAAGGAATGGGTGAAGCATCGCGAGGTAAAAAAGAAGACCAAAATTTACAAAGGTTAGTTCTTATCAGATTAGGCAGTTGAACGCAAGAAAAGAAATCTTTAGCCGTTTGCAGCCTAAAATTAAGCTAATTCTTGGCCTTGTGAAACCTGTCCAGGGTTATGGGAACGTAGGTTCGTTTAGAACGGACACGATGAGATAAATGCAATATGTTGCAAGTGATCCAGGGAAGGTTAGCATTACTTTTCTTAGTTTTAATGGGCACAAATCGTTGGATACATGACTTGCCAAGATCCTCAAAGTAATTAACTAGACAATTTACCTCCTGTCTATCTGACAAAGATCAAAACGTATCGAAATGATCAGCTAATAAGTCCAGGATAGAATTTCAACTAGTGGCACTAGAAACAACTTGAGTGAGCCCAAAGGACAAGGAATTACTTATTAATTCATTACAAATGGCCACATCACGACCTGTTGCATTTAGTGATGGCCAGTGGATGCCAGGAGTGTTGAAATGACCCCTGCAGATAAATTGTACGTGAAATTTGCAATAGTACGCAGGACATTAAGGGAAGAACCGGGCAGACAATATATAACGCTAGTTACAATAAACTGATTATTCAGTAAAATTTGACACGACACGGGTTCTGTATCTGTAGCAAAGGCAAAACTTAGAAATGAAGATCCGCACGAATAAGCAGTGCGCCGCCGCCGCCAGTTCCGTGAATCCTGTCTAGGCGCATGGAAATAAAACCGGGTGGTCGTAAGTACAGTAGAACCCCGCTGATACGTTTTTCACGGGACCGGAAAAAAAAAAAAAAAGCAAGAGCCAGGAAAACAGGAAAAATTGAGAAATGGGAGTAGTGTTAAAATGCACACAATATTATTTTAATTCTTACGTGTGAAAAAAAGTCGTAGTTTCGCCCGACAGCCGAAGTATCGATTGTGATAGCAAATTAGTAGTCAGCAATACAAAGTAAGAATAGTAGTTTTATCGTCAATATCAACTTGTCAACATTTGCTTATTAAATATATTAACAAGCATGGTGTCAGCGCCCGCAGGCAAACATGAACACATCACACTCGATGAGCGCAGACACGCGCTGTCAAGCGCTGGCGTGAGGAATTTAAGCGCCACTGCAGAAGCGAGCGAACTGACTTTCGTGCTGTTGTCTATCGCTTCAATGCAAACTGAGCGCCGAGAACACACAGCACGCACAAAGCTACGAGCCGCCAACGCACCTACACTGCGTAGTCTCTGGCCCCAACGCAGATCGCTTTCAAGATACGTCCCACGCGACCACGCAGTACGCAGTTGATGCCAGAGCACAACGCTGCCTGCTATCCCTCCCCCCTCACTGGTGCCTCGAGCGTAACGGAAGAAGGCGCACCTCCTCCCTGCTTTTCTTTCTTTTGCGCGCGAGATTAGGCGCGGTCGTCGGCTTTGAATGAAAAGGAGGACTTAGTTTTGACGTATTTGTGCACCATAGTGCTACGTACGAACGGTGCGAGTCGTGAAATATCGCGGCGCGCAAGCACATAGCGAGAGAGGCCCCCGAAACTGCCTACGCCGGCCAACACTCGCATCCCAATAGCGCCTCGTCCTCTTCGCAACCACAATCTCTCTCTCTCTCGCATCCCAATAACAGCAGTGAACAAAACTTCAGGGAGCGGCCCGCGTCGGCACGGCGACGCGCGTGCGCGTGTCGCGGAGACTGTCGAAGGTGAGGGAAGAGGGCGGCAGGTAAGCGCATCAGGCCTCGGCAACCCCGTCGCTTCGGTGGCTCCCCTCGCCCTCCCTCTCAACTCCCTCATAGCTCCTTCACCTTCGACTGTCTCCGTGCGCGCCCGCCGGCCCGGCGCCAGCTTAGCCCACTCCAATAAGTTTCGTTTTCGGCCGTTGAAGCGAGCATTGGCCGATGTGGGCAGTTTCGTTGACCGGACTGGGCCTCCGCGTTGCTTCCCTCTGCGCTGCAGCCGCTGCGTTGGCTGAGACGTCGGCACGTACACGCGTTTGCCGGCGCGACGCTGAAACGGCGACCTTACCATTTGAGAGAGCAAATTTTCGCCGCGGTATTTTTACTTTCTTTTTTATTTCTCCGCGCGGTGTTGAGGGGTCTCTCCTAAGCTTTTGCTTTATGGCGGTGTAGGAGGATTGCCAGTCAGAGGCACCACCACGTGATTTGGCGTATTGCTGAGAGCATTGTCAGTGCGCGGTTATGTTCGAATTAACCGTTGCAAATGCTTTCGCGTTCGAATTACCGAGCGTTCTCGCCCATTGGAATACACATAACTTTGACGGGACCACATCGTCAGTTCGAATTAACGAGATTTGACTGTGACTATGTTTTGCAAGAAATGTTTCTGCCCTTCCACCTCAATATGGGCTTGTCAGTTTCAATTTTTACTGGATTTGGATCGTACGTTTTCACGGATCGTACGTTTATTTTTCGCGTATTTTTTGAAAACATATGAACGAGGTTCTACTGTATGTAGCCATGATTCAGTGCTGCCAATAACAAAAGAGGAATAAACAGAAATAAGAGAAATTAGGTCTGGAAGTTTTTTAACAATACTGCGAGCGTTGAGGTTAACGAGATGGCCAGAACGTGGTCAGGTAGAGGGTGAGCCAAAAGTCAGACACAGGCACGTAACGTAATGCTTGATTAGATACTTTTACTAATGTGTTTTAACAGTCATCCCAGTTATATCGAATCATGTCAATCAACCCATGATTGTATCTTAACTTGACGACAGAACTGTTATTACGAAAAGGAGTTGATGCTTCCCAGATTTTTTTCTGCACAGGTCTAATCCTTGCAGAGAAATCTTCTGTAATGAAGAAACTTGAGCCTTGAGTTCATAAAATAAATCACAAGCTCTCGAATAAAAAATGCCGGCTGCGCTTGCAGTTTCGAAATGACAGCTAGATGATCGGAACCCGGTGCCATATTGAAAGAGCTACACGACACCGCATTTCGTTCTTTAGATGGACGTTTTTAACGGAAGTTTGCAGCTAGGTGCAGGGACGCACCAGGAACACCAGGAAGCGACACTGAAAATGTGGTTTTCGAACCGTGCTACCGAATTGTAACTGCTGACGCCAGCTTCAGAGCGGTTAATTTCTTAGCACGTTTAAGGGCGAGTCCATATATAACAAACTAAACTACTGATATAACGACCACTTTTCACAGAACTATCGAGTTCATTTTAAACAGGTTCGACTGTTTATGCTACACATTCACACACAACTTAGCCCAAGTGAAATTTCCTTGTCGCTGGCCTTTACCTTCAAATGCATTACTTGACTTCGATAAAATGTGGTTCGGAGCACTCTACCTCTACTGGCATGTTTCCCATTGTCTGGTAACATAAAACCATTTTCACTAAGCCAAGATTCACACTGGGACTAGCTGGGGAAGGAAAATGGCCGGCACGCACCTTTACTTGGCTTCAGTTCCACTTCATGAAAGCCCTCCGACAACCTAGACACATTGGCAACTATTGTGCCTTCTTGGATCATGGAACCAAGCAGGGAAAATGCTTCTTCAGACCAGCCAGCCGATGTAGATGCTGGACGCAAGTCATGAAGCCGACAGCGCACTGCCTGTGCTGGCAATTTCTTGCACTGCTCCGGAAGTTGGCAAATGCTTTCAGACGGCACTTGGGCCACATTGCCATAGTCAATGAAGTATACTGTGCAAGCAGAGTCCTGAAAAGAAGTAAAGTAATCAAGAACCATAAAAACAGCGCCACACCTATATTGGAACAAATAAAAATCACAAGACAAGAGCAAATCTCTCGAGCTATGTCTGGTAATCTAGTGAGGCCAAACGGTAGCCACGGCTCGAAAATTTTACCATTTAACAAAAGTAGATTTTTTTTATACAGAAACAGAAGAGAGAGCTGTCATTACTGCTCACTGGTAGTGTCGCAAAACTCGGGATGCACAATTCCTCTGCATTACCAAAATTAGGTGGCATCCATGGCTGTCCACAATGTGCTGAAGAATCTCTAAGACGACGTGCTGGAAATGACATCATATTTGCTATCTACCACATGCATGTCAACTGCTTAGGTGCTATTTAGAAGCTGCTAATAAGAAAATTATGCAATTCCCAGCCCTGCAGCTTAAGTAGCATACACAACTCATTTATTACCTAGGGGGGGGGGGGGGGGACGCGGCTTACACATGACGAAAAATGGCCAAAAATACATTTTTTGAAAATCACATTTTCAATTTCTATAACTTTTTCTATCTGATTCCGAAATATCATCACTATCAGCCAGGGTGGCGAAAAATTTCGCAGAGATCACCAAAGAACAGTGTTTTTCAAGCCACAATATCTCTGGAAAGGCAAAACTGAGCGCCGCCGCCATCTTGGTCTCGTCGGAAAGTGCATTTCTCCGTCTTTAAATCTGCCCCTGCAGCTATCTCCTACATAAAGAAACAAGTGCACAAAAAGCATATGATTGAAGGTCGTTCCGGAGTCTCCAACTGACCGCGAACGTCACGTCAAGTCAGCGCGGTTCGCCATTGGTTCGGTTCTCGCTCCAGGATGGCGTCGTCTCCTCGGCTCGTTGCGGTCTTAGCACCTTGCGAGCTCTCAACGAGCGTCAAAACAGGCGCTACGAGGATATCGCGGTAGCGTGGTTGATAATGGCCGATCCTTCCGTTTGTGGACATCTCTGACCTGCGGCTAAGCATCCCAGGCATTGGTTGGCGAAGCGGACTTCGCGACCAAACCTTGGGCACGGAATCCTCGGACACCCGTACGGTTAAGGGGGGAGGCGGGGATGAAAATTAACTTTTTTGTTTCTTGGCAGAAAGGGCTGAAATTTGGCACACACACTGTACATTGCAATAGAGAAGCAAATCTAAAATTTCATTACGATATCTTCATTAGTTTTTGTTTGATAAGAATTTACAAAAGTTTACAAGTTCCTTGCTCGTGGAAAGCCTGGCACAGTAACTAAACATGACAGGGAGCTGCCTTTAGTTTTAATCTTTGCTCAAAAGAGCACTACAGGGTACAACAGTTTCAAAATTTTTTTAATCCCTTTATTTTTTTTTTACACAGAACATCATGTTCACCTTCACTAACTGTACCAGAACTTGTCACTCACAAAATAGCATGTAGAAAAAAAAGTAAGCCATCAACAAGATATTGAAGACTGTCATACCCTCAAGCACACTTCAGGGAATACATAAAAACAAACGGGATCAAAATCGGTCGAGCTATTGTTGTGCTATGCTTTCCACGAGCCTGGCGACCGACAAAAAAAAAAAAAACACACAATTGAGAAAACGGGCTGCAAAGTTTTGCAAGCAGCGCAGATTTATTAGAACGCATCAAGGCTGTAATATTTGGCATCATTGCTGTCAGGCATCTTCTTGTACCTTTGCCTCGTCGTTTGGTGGGCGTTTAAAATTTCATAGCCTGGCTGGTCCATCAAATTGAGCTTCCGTTCAGTTGCAGACAACGCGCTAAGGGAGTCGCGAACGCTGCATGCTCGCGCTTCTGCAGTCACCGCTGACACGAAATACGGCTCGAGGCGCATCCGACTGGTGCACCGTTCGGGCGACTATTGGTCTAGTGAATCTTCGGTTATCACACTGTAGCTCGTCGATGGTTGGGGTTCGCTCGGAGGCGGCGCGTCCGTGTCGCACGATGCATCAGAAACTGAGTGCACCGTCTTTACCGGTGATGGTGACCTTCGACTCGCGTCGACACGATCTCGGCTGATTCGCGTGGCCGTACGCCGAGGCGCGGGAGCCTCCGTTAGCACGTCTTCCGTCAACTGTGTTATCAGTGCCGATCACACAGGGCGATTGTCGGTTTCGCTGCTCTAGTCACACGGTGCAAGCACGTTCAGTTGGGTGCTCCGCCGCTTCTCCCACTAATTGCCCTATTTTTCTCGCCGTAGGAGGCTCGCGCTTCCGTATTATTAAGGCGTGCTTCGTCCAAAATCTATTCTCGAATGAGCGACGATCCATCACTAACCTGGGAGCTCTCAGAAATCCGAATTCTGCGTGTCAAGTGAAGACGCCGGCGTGGTTTGCGAAGCGGACAACTGCGGTCACCATCTTGCCCGCTGCCACAGCAGTAACCAATGGGGAGGCGCCTTTCAGCACGGCAGCCAATCGGAGGCCCGCTTTCATTGGAGGGCCTGTGTGACTACCTTCAGCAGACCGCGCTTCTTTTGTGTTTGTGCGTTTGTTACAAGATGGCAACAACCAACGAATTGAGAAGCGGAACGGCAAAACTTTGAGCTTTCAAACGATACCAAGATGGCGGCGCTCGGTGGCGGGAAATACGAGATATGGCTCCGTGAACTGCGGTGATGTTGCGCGATTTAAAGCTGTTTTCTCGCCCTGCGCACTGACAAATTAATTTTTTTCGGGCACTTTTCGTGCGTTTTCAGCCAAACCATTTTGATACAGCATAGATTAGGCGTTGCAGATACCGAAACGCGTGGTTTCCAAAAATCGATTTTTGTCGCGATTTTCGCGATGACAAATTCCCGAAAAACTTCGTTATAAAGAGGATTTAGTTATATGCAGGTTCGGCACGAAAATTCGAAAACGAAACGCTTACCGTATGTACTATCGCTCAAGATTCAGTCCCAATACACTAAAGTTTATGAACAAAAAAGTCCCAGTTTCGCCTGCAAGGCAAAACATCGATTGCAACGGCAAATTAACAGACAGCTATATGAAGTAAGAATAGTACAGTCAAACTTCGTTAATACGTACCCACTTAATGGGTAATTGCGGTTTAAACGTAGTTTCGAAAATTCCCCCACCCAGCCCCCATTGAACCTCATGTATTGGCTGACCGCTTAAGCTCATTGCCCACCAAACGGTTAGTGCGTACTATTTTCCTTGTTCTACACGCACAGGCACAAAATTGGCAAAATATCATGTGTGCAGACGTTCGATTCTGGAGTTGCGATGCCCGGACGACAGTCGCCAGCGATAGTGAACTTACAACATGTCCACCATGACGCATTTCCTGCTCGTACAGCTGCCGGTAGGGGGCACGAATGCGCTGTCGCTGTCGGAGAAGTAACCGCGCAGAAGCACATTGTATTGCGAAGCGCATTTGTGCCGTTACCGTGGACGTCGCTTTGAGGTTCCGTGTAAAGTCCAAACACGGCAACATCGTCACCGCGCGCCGTACGCTATGTGTGCGAGTGAAAGCTTGCGGGGGTCAACCAACTCAATCTCGCGCGCGCGAGGGAGAAGGGGGGTGGAAGCGCGCTTCCATGCTAGGCACAGAGGGGAAGGCGTTTACTTCAGCGGCGGCCGGCGTGTCTTGAAAGCGATTTGCGATGTGGAAAAAGTGTGTGCCCACGCGGGCTTATCTTCAAAGCGAACTACAGACAAGGTCAATATCTTGCGTTTCTTCGTTGCAGCACTCATCCTTGGAATGCCATACCAGGTACTGGATGCGTGGATGTGTGTCTTTTCGCACAAGCGCGAGGCGTCGGAAACTAAGAGCGAGCGACATGATGGCGTCGTAGCGTCGTATAGTGTCACCTAGTGTCAGGTTAGTGAAGTGAAGCGCAGAGACTTGCACAGTAACCAAAAAGTGGCGCTGCCAGCGCATAGAAAAAAAAAACACTTTTTTTCCTTCGCCCACATCAACAGGAAAATGAGAGTGCCGGCTCGGCGGGCAAGGCCAGCTGCAGTAAGCGGCGGGATCAGGTTTGAATGAAAGGAGGGGGAAAGGTCACGCCTGCGACGCCAAGATAGGGATGCAGGCCCGCCTCGCGGATGCTCGCACGCACGCACATGTGTGCTCAATCTCGCCTCGCAGTCGCAGTGAAATAGAGCGCGCCGCCGCCGCTTCGCATTCCATCGCGGCGGAGAAGGTGCTTCCGGTTGCTGCTCGCGCAAAAATGACAAAATTTGGGTCAAAATTTCTAGGTTGTTGGCGGGGAAAATTCGTTATTTCGAGGGGGTCTCCCGCTGCCGCCACATCGTTACGTAGAGGTCTCAAATACATGTGCTTCTATGGAGTTACGGTGGGGAATAGAAAAACTTCCTTATATCCAGGAATTCGTCATATGTAGGTTCGTTATATGCAAGTTTAACTGTATTATACACGAAGGTCAATTCGCTCGCTGCAGCTGCTCCCACACTTCCTCACTGCAGCGTTTTGAGAGCGAGTTTGCGCGATCATCGAGTGAGATGTGTTCATGTGTGCTTGTGCGCACGTGACACCATGCTTGTTAACATAGTAAGCAAATGTTTACAAGTTTATATGGCCGATAAAACTACTATCCTTATTTCGTATAGCTGTATACTAATTTGCTATCGCAGTCGATGCTTCACCTTGCGGGCGAAACTGCCGGCTTTTTTTTTTTTTATTCATCGCCACTTCAGTGCACGGGAGTAAATCTGTTTTTCTAAATTGAAATAAATGAAAGAAATAATTTTTTTTTTTGTCATGGAAAACAGGCGCGTTACAATCGAGGGTGTGTTAGAATCGAGTAAATACGATAACTCAAAATAAGTGACCTGCAAAAAAACAAAATATTACTTGAAATCAGTATGAAAAACTGAACAAGTATGCATAATGTCATCAAGATTATTTGAAAAGTAAAGAAAAAAACAGCTTCAAAAGCAGGCTGCCCTTGCTGAGAAAAGAATAGTGCTTTGAGACAAGCACGTGCACTCATCACACCAGCTATATGTCATATTTAGTTAGTAATCGAATGTTTACTGCAATTTATACTGTCCAGAATATTAAGAGCCTTACTTTATGTAAGATTATACCTTGCTGTCACTGTCAGTATTTTGCGCTTAAGGTAAAACTGCAACATTTTTTCAGCTGAGTAACTTACCAGTGAGGTGACCCTCGCGCGATACCACTGGCCATCATCAGCAAAGAGTGCTGCACAATATTCTCCCTTGGTGGGCTGGAGCCTTTCGCTGGTTGCACACAACGTCTGCAAAGTGGCCTGCAGATGCGCCAAGTCTTGCATCTCGGAGACATTTTGAAGGAAGAATTCAGACAGGCTGATGCCATAGGAAAGGGCCACCTAAGCAGTAGAAAAGAAGACAACTCTTTGAAACATCAGTGAAAACAGGAGACTTCCATACTATCACTTTAATAACCTGCCCCTCTATATACAGTCCCAGACATAATTCGGACTAGACGGGGACCGCCAAAACATCCGAATACAGTGGAACCTCGTTGATACGATCTTCGCGGGAACCAGACGTATAATCCAAAGCAAGCCCCAAAACTTACTTGGTAACACTCGCTAGCAAAGCTTCCTATGGGGTCGAGTGATACTACTCCAGAAAATAAGACATATAATCCAAAGCAAGCCCCAAAACTTACTTGGTAACACTCGCTAGCAAAGCTTCCTATGGAGTCGAGTGATACTACTCCGCATAACACGCGTGCTTTGCGGCGCAGCAACACGACATTACACGAACCGCAGCCAACACACTTTTATTGAGCAACTTTAAAACAGCTCATCATTTTTCGCTCGACTTTCTTTTTTACAAAGTCCGTAAACAAGTTCTTTTGAAAGATAAAAAAAGCCGCCATTTCCTCACTCAACTGCGCATTTGCGACGAAGCCCCAAAGAGCGTCTAACACTGCGAGTGCGTCACCAGCAGTTGAGCACTAGTCGCAGCAGCTGTCAACCCCTCCTTCGGTGCAGTCATCTTGGTCGTCATCACTGCCGTCTTTGGTGCTTTCATCTTGGTGGTCGGCATCTTCAGTGGTCGCCTCTGCAATAATGTCTTTCACACAGCGCAACTCGCATGTCGCCAGATGGTCATCCGCACACACCAACTCTGCCGAAAACCGTCCGCATTCAAGTGATCCCAATCCGAGATCTGAAGCATATTGTCGTCTTCCTGGCCGCTCGGTGTGTCGCACGCATAGTAAAATCCACATTTTCTAAAGCAGTTAGCGATGCTTTCTGGCTTGACACAATCCCACGACATCGCCAAAAAGTGAATGGCATCGAGAAGGTCAATCTTCAAGTTGCTGTCCTTCCTCTGGATCTTGGCCAAAAGCCATCGCACCAGCAAGCTTCGGAAATAAAATTTTACATTTCAAATAATGCCTGCATCGAGGGCCTGCAAGTGGACTGTGGTGCTAGGTGGTAAAAAAATCACCTTAACTTTTCATAGCCAGCCGCCATCAACCGGGTGCACGGCACAGTTATCAATAAACAGAAGACTCTTTCTGTTTTTAGCAGACACCTTGGCATCCAGAAATGTCAGAAATTCAGTAAAAAAAAAAAAAAAAAAGCACCAGTCATCCCCACGCCTTCTTGTTGGCTTTGTACGTGACTGGAAGGCTTGGATTATGCGAGAAACATTGTGGCTTCCAGAATTTGCCAATAACAGTAAGCTCAGCTTCTCGCTTCCGTCAGCATTGACACAAAAAAGCACTGTCACCCTTTCCTTGCTCTTTCCTCCTTGGCACGTCTCGCCCTTTATGCCAAGACATTTCTCAGGCTGGAGGTTGATGAAGATGCCAGCTTCGTCAGCATGACTTCATGATACTGAGATATCAGGGCTGGCAAAGTTAATACCCAGTCTGATATGATTGCTGTGTCGACATTTTTCCCTTCGCTGAAAAATGTCTTGTAGACCAAGCCACGTTGTGACTTGAACAGATGAAGCCACCCATTAGAGGCTTGGAAGCTTTGCACACATAAGGACAGCGCGATGTCATCGGCCTTCTCCTGTAAAACTGCGATCAAGTTTAACACCTGCCGCTCTCACCTGCTTAAACCAAGCCAGGAGGATGTCTTCCATTTGTCCATGTTGCGAACTTTTTATCTGCTTTACGCTAGCGCCGAAGACTTATACATTTCTGCATTTCTCTTCACACTTACAGATGATGGTGTTCAATGTTGAAACCGGCAAACCAAGTTCGCTTGCCAGATCCACACGCTTTTTTTTTTTTTTTGAACTTGCAGATGATGTCGAGTTTTTCTTTCGCACAGATCCGCATTACACCAGTTTCCTGCGCCAGGGCCAGTGTAGAGGCGTGTGCTTTCTTCCTTCTTTAAAGAGCGAGCGCGCCTCCAGACCGGCCATTACCGCGTGTACGTCACTGAAGGGAGCAGCTCTGATTGGTTCTGCTTTCCTCGCGGCTCGTTTCCCGCCAGGGTGTGCGGCAAATTATACCGTGTGTCTCTCACTTGATCCGGCACTATGGCATGGCAAAACGTCTCGCATGCTGCAACCGTTCTGGTGTGTCAGACGCCATATGGAACACCGAATTGCACCGTACGTCTCCTACCTCACAACAGCAAGTTTGGCATGCAATCATTATGCGAGTAAATACAGTATAAAACAATTATTTTGTCAACTGTTCTCTGGTACCCTTCTGAGAATACACTGTCAGCTTCTCAGTAAAGACATGACAATGAGATGGACTCACCTCAACATCCTCTCCGAGCGGCAGGGTTGGGAACTCCAGGTGGCGTGTGCTCACTGGCTTGTCGACTCTTGTATGCCCTTGCGGATGCTGCAAAATTTCAGAAATAAGCTTGCCAGAATCTGGACAACTTGGGCCAGCTACAAATTGTGCGAGACTTGGAATTCCTAAAGCTAGGTGAACATTAGGTCAACATTCTATTGACTAAAAGAATTTTTTTTTAGTACGCTTATGTAAGAACAATAAATCCCGACATATTACTTGCTCTACTTAATGTCGGCTCACATGTATCGCTAAAGCCCATATAAATTTTTATACAGTTGCCGACTGATAATTCGAACATGCACAATTATTCGAACAGCTTTGCGGTACTGCACTGGCCCATAGATATAATGTAAAAGGATGTCCAAAATTTCGGACACTTTATAGCATAATGTTCCATAATTTGAACTCCACTGACATGATCCTGAGCTAATTCAGCCACAGAGTCAAGCAGGAAGAGCTATATTTTTGTTACGAATCATCTCCAACCTAACACAGGCCATGTCACACTAGCACCTTCTCAATACCAAAACTACCAAAGCCTAGTCAATCCAGTAGTTGTGAACCGTACCCAAACCACAAGACAAAAGGTGATAGGAGAGAACGGATAAAAAATAGAGTGAGAAAAACATTAACACATTAACGCGATCATCCAGCATGTCACAATTTCAGAGTCACCTGTACAAATCACAAGTCCTTAGATTATTTCTATATTCTAAACACCGAGGTTGGGTTTTGAGTTTCGATGCTAATTACTCTCCAATCTAAGTACCTAGCTTTTATTACAGCACTCTATAGTACAACAATGTACAACAACTATTTGTCCTAGAACCACAATAATTGAGCTTTTGGAATAGGCACATAAATGTATAGATAAACCACCGTAAGCTGCAGAACACAGGCTTAGGTGTTTGAAAAAATATATTACTAAAAGGTCGCCCCTGGACTTGTGTACTGTACCGGTCCTTGACACAGTCTGAATTGTCATCTGGCAACACATGGTAGTCGCATGCCTCTTCGCATAAGCATCGCCATCACCTCATAGCGGACCAATGCTATCCGACCGATGCTACCGACACCATCTACTCTCTTTATTCGGCTAGCATTCCGGGCATTGTTAATTTCACAACCTGCTGAAAAGGAGTACTGGTACACGGCACCAGTTCGTTGCTGCATTTAAAAATCTATGGAGTACGCAGAAATGAACGAGAAAAAGTTCGCCCAGTGGGACCTAGGCGTCTCCGGGGGGGGGGGAAGGGCTGGTACTGGCGAACGCAGAAAGGAACGATCACTGCATGCAACCCACGGAAGACGTCCTTTCACAGGCACCGCAGAGTGCACCCTAAAATTGAGGACAAGGTGGCAGATTTTGTCCGCAAGCATCGTGCCAGGTCCCTGCTGGTGACAGCAGAGCTCATCTGCAGCAATGCCATCGAGCTCGCCAGTGTTGGCCAGGCTGTCAAGGGAGCAATTTAAGAGCTCCATCTATACCGAGTTCTTAGCTTCATGCGACGCAAAGGTTTAGCCGTCATTCGTCACAGCCTGCAAACACGAGGCAAAAGAAGCGAAACTGCTTTCATCAGGGAACAACCATTCGCGCTTCACAGTGGGCCTCTTTGATTATGCTTTGACAGTCCTGGACTGTCCGCAAACCGTCTGTGGCTTCGGGTCTAACTAGCCCCGACGGAAAAGTGCATCACAGTCACGTGTTCTAGCCGTCCGAGACTGTCCGTGGCTTCGTTCGAAAGCGCCGTGACCGGAAGTCACTTTCCTGGCTGCCATCGTCTGCTCTTAGCTACTCATAGATAGCCCCCCATCCAGCGAATTGATTAGCGTGGCTTCCAAAATCATAGTCTCAGAGGCCACATCGCCAACTCAATCATAAAACTTCATAGTGGAATCGCAGCCCGAGCACGCATAGGACGTGTTCGCAAAGCGCAGTTTACGTTGCGCTCTCGCACTTAGTACCTCTTAATGGCTGTATTTAAGCTAGCTCAGTGCCTGCAAAATAGCAGAATTCCCACACAGACATAAGCATAATCGTGGTCGTGCCACGTCGCTGTTCATGCAGAAAGCAACCGCCAATATCCTGAAAGCTTATGAAACCATCTACTAATTAAAGGCTTGATGCATGTCTGGACAGAGCGCGTGTACACCATCTACTAATCCTGATCGTCAAAAAGTAAACGCTCAAACTTGGCAACAGAAGGGATCAACATATATGTCAACGGCAATTGGTGAACCTCCGATTGTATACAACCCTATCAATAGCAATATGATATGCTTCCTTGCACACCAGTTTCACTCACCTGAAAAGTGAAATTTAGCTGTTTACTACACATATAGCAATGAGCACGACAGATTTCACGAAACGCAGTGCTTCTCCCTGAGCGCAGTGCTTCTCTCTTAGAAAACACGGAGACTAAAGCTCCAGCAATTAGACTGCTCATGAAAAACTTGCACGATGGCACACAAAGCACCGGTATAACAGAAGCGATAGCTCAGTGCACAGTATTTGCCGTCTGGAATGCGCAATGTACGCAGAAACACACAGCATCTTTCACAACGTGGCATCAAATGCCACGCGCGTCTTTTTAAGACAGCCGTCGCCTGCCAGCTGCTTGCGTTTGTGCGAGCAAAAATCTGCTGACAGCTCCAAGAGTTTGCGGACACTCCGCACACAGTCCGCAACTCCCAGTCCATGAAAAACTAACGCAATTGTGGCAGTTCCTCAAAGCTGTTCCAAGAAAATCGACTGTGGGACAGCAGTCCCAAGCAGTCCAGGACTGTCAGGGACTGATAATCGAAGAGGTCCCAGTGATGCTCGCACGCACTGCTGATTGTTGAAAGATGCCCCATTTATCGTTTTCAAGTGAAGACGCTACCATAAGAGGTTTTCACGAGACATCATCGTACGCGTGACCGAGTGGACGTCATGCTCGACAAGCCTTTTAAAGATTGTCTGCACAAACTGTACAACCAGTGAATGGCCAGCGACAACCCGAGGACCCCAACCAGCAGGCTGTGCAAGCTGCTTCTCGTCACTGTGTGCACATGGGTGTCCCAGGCTTGGTGCTTGCGGCCCGACGACATGGTAATGTGCGCAATCAAGAAATGCTGTATTAGCAACTCCCTGGACAGCACGGAGGACGACATGTCATGGGATGCTGCCAGCAAAAAGCATATCGTCTTTGGACGAGAGTTTTGACAGTTCGAACGAGTGAGCAGCTAACGAGTCGAGTGCCACCAGTGCATAAAACAAAGTTTTGTGCGTAATATTTTTTTCGTTGACTTCTTTACCTCAAGGTAAGTGTGTCGACCTATAATCAACCTCGACCATATTCCGCATTATACAGCATGTTAACTTGGTGGAGATCTACCTATCTATGCACCGTCTCAAACTTTAAGCTTTGTCTGTTAAGTGGTACCCACCGCCTCCACGCCTCCCTGTGAGGCTCAAGAGATCCATTAAAATGATAACAAGCCCCATAAATTCAGGCATTATACACAACTGAGGAGCAAATTTTTCTCATATTCAGTAACTGCCCAACTTTTCAAAATTAAGATAGATCCAAAAATAATGCACACCTCTGCAACAGCAGACGGCGCCGGAGACTGCGACTGCGGTGGGCTTGCTTGAGGCCTGTTTGGAGAGTGGGGTGCTGGTTTGCCTTGGGGCCTTCTGAGCGAACCAGCATGCCCTGGCTTTCCAAAGGCCTTGTCCTTCGCTCCACCAGAGAATGCCTAGCATGAGAGGAATGGGAAATAAAGGCAATAAGTTTGCTATGCACAAAAAATGGATGGAAAGAGCTGAAAGGTTACTTCGAGAGGACAGCTAAGGAACAAGCAAGTTAGGGGCGGCTGTGTAGAAATCAGCACCACCAGTTGCCGACTGATTTTCCAGATTTCGCGGTGACCGAAAAATAGAACAGTTCAATAAACTCATTCACCCGAAAAAATGATAATTTATTAGTCTTAGAGTAGCATAAAAAAAATCTTTATTAATGCCCTGCCTCATACTACGCTTGGAGGCGATCAGATTTGCTTGGATTTGTGTAAGACTGACGTCGTCTCCACATACAGTCGACAAGAGCGTCACCGCGTTGGCTATCTCTGCTAGTTAGAAAAAACGATCCCCGTTACTTCGCACGTGGCCTCCGTGATCAGCTCCGGCAGCGCGTCATCCACTCCGGCCTTCCCATTCGGCAGGACCTTGAATAAAGTTGATTTCATTCATTCATTCCTTCATTCATTCATTCATTCATTCCCATTCGGCGCGTAGCCCAGCGAAGAAGTGTAATCTTGCCTACTCCGTAACGGCTCAGCAACGGCGCGCTGCCAGAGCTGATCGCGGAGGCTACGCTTTGCACCACTTGGCACAGGAGGTGGCGCCGATCCTAAATGCGAAGCCGCACACGTCTCCGAGGTGCGCACACCACGTGCAAAATAGCAACCAAACTTTTAAAAAATAATAATAATAAAAACGGATTTCCCGAAGTGATTATGACACTAGTGCTGACTGAATAAATGGAAAAAGTGCCATTCCTAGCGCGTTTTGTCAGCCAAGGAAGAGCGGGTATGGCCTCCGAGACGGGAGGATGGCGCGCGGTCTCGTGCATCTCCCAATCTTGGAAGCTATACAGCGGGCCACTGGAAGCCAAGCCTGGGCAAGCCGCGGAAAATCCAACATGGCGGCTTCCAAGAACAGGTAGCATGGCTCAGAACGAGCGATTTAGTCCGGAAAATCGAACTTAGGAGCCTAAATTTGTCCGAAAAATTGGTCACGAAAATGCATTAGCTCTATGGGAACCCTGATGGCGCATTTATGAAGTCCGAAAAATCGGTCGGCGACTGTAAACAGGTCTTCACAGTGCATTAGAGAAATGGACCCAATTTGAGTGCTGAGATATAATAATGTCTGAAAAAATAACTGCAGGTTGGCATTCGCATAACCTGGGGCCGTATTCTGTAACGCTTTGGTTTTCGAAGGATTTGGTTTGGCGGTGGTGTCACATTGGGGCGGTCCATTGACGTAATGAAAACAAGTGGGAGGACAGAGGCCAATCGGGGTTTTTTTTTTTTTTTTGTGGCAGTGAACGTCACAAACCGAGTAAAAATATAGCAATTTACGAGCACTTCTTGGTAAATAAAGATAATTTGTTCATGGTATTGATGAGGTTTATATTTTTCATTATGAAACGTGTGTGAGTTGTACTGGCAGTGAGTGACTTAACGAATTTTGTTTACTTCGGTTGACCCATTTATGCCACTAGGTAGGACGTCGTATGCTAATTTCGCGTTGTGGATCCAATACACATTCAAGTTCCTCAGCACAGGCGGAGCGCTGTCTCTTTCGAGAGTCTGAATTGTCGCCTGAATTCCTCGTCCGTCATCTCAAAGGCCTCTTGTCGGTGTCGACGTCGTCGCTGTCTCTCACACAGGCTCGCTAAAAGCGCGAGAACAGGCGCCACAGACACCGGACACGCTGCCATTTTGCTCCGAGTGCCGCGATCTCGCCCGTGCACACGGCACGCACAGGCTCTGCACACGGCACACCACGCTTCAAATCAGACCGAAGCAGCGCGCGCGGCTTCAATTCGTAGCAGACGACAAATTCGGTTTCCGCGTGATTGACATGTGCGTGACGTCATCACAAAATGCGTTTGCGCCCTAAGGCGATGGCGTCACCCAGGCGGCGACCAATCGCTGCACGCAAACCGAATTCTTCGAAAACCTAAGCGTTACAGAATACGGCCCCTGGTTCCATCTACTATGCAAGATATTTATATTCATTACAGTCCAACCACATGAGAGACTAGGCAAAGCAAACTTGAAGCATCTGGCGTCATTTTGTGCAAGAACTTACGTAAGATGCTGCACTGAATTTGCATAAATTTGCAATATTCAGCATTCCTCACTCTGCCATCTACTAGCTTCCTGGTTAACTCACGTGGTACCAGCGACAGTCCAAGAAACAAACCACTCGCTAGTTGTATTCCCAGGCCACAGCAAACTTTTTTTTTTCAACTACAAAGCTTTCTTAATGAGAAATCCATATGCATCTACTTTGTAGTTTTGTTCTACTTCTGGGTGGATGACTTTATTCTACAATATTGCATGTCATTTGATTCTTTTTGTGCTCCTTTTAATTAAGGGTACATACACAACAGGGTACATACAGTGTGCACATAAGGTAAGAAAAGTTTTATTTAAATTTTATGATACATAATCTAGCAATTATCACGCACAATGTGCTAAGCTAAACTGCCACAATAGAAATGGTAGTCAAACGATTCTGCAACTTCCTTTCTCCCATAGTATCCGACACAGAATTTTGATCTCGGAAACATTTACCATATAGTACTTTGCCAAGTATTGACAAAGAACTAAAGAATCTAATACAGTAGGACCTTATTAACGCCATTTACTCTACACAAAACCACTGCTTCTGCTGAATTCCTATGCTTGCTATGGCAAAAAAAAAAAAAAAAGCCAATCTAGCAAACAGTCAATACCTGCCATATTAAACACAAATGAATACCTTCCTGGCCACGGCCATCCATGCCTTCCCAGAGCAATTGCAGGGCTTGGAGGGCAAACTGAGCTTTGCATTTTAGGCAACACTGTGGCCGAACTCATAAGGTGGTTTTGTGAAAAGTCTGTTTAGTCGCCATCTGCAGCTTAAATCCACAATTTTCACCACTGCGTTAACTACTTAAATGCCCCAACATAACCCACAGCTTTTCTGGTGACCCTTTTGTTTAACTGCTAACAACACCTTATAAATTGAAGTATTTAGCTCGGTCACAGATGTTTTATTACAATGAAATTCTATTGCACTAAAATGTCTAGGTACAGTCGAACCCACTTATAACAATATTCAAGTGCCACGAAAGTTCTATTGTTATAACCGGTAATTCTTATAACCGGGTTGCATGAAAAAAAAACCCCCAAAAATAGTGGAATGGCAGAGCTGTCGTGAGAAAACTACAATGGCGGGGAGGCCAGTGCCCCTCCCCACCACCTTCCTCCGTCCGGCTGCTGATTGTGTTGACTCTAACTGTTTAACTCTGCTTCCCACGCGCTCTGATCACATGTAAAGAGTCGCGGCTGTCGGCGTTCAAGAGTGGCACTGCTCTAGTAAAAGCTCGTTAATTCGTATTTCACGATACCAAAAAAATGTAATTATTCGAATGTCGAGTTATCGACGGTATCAAGAAAACAACAAACAGATGCTTTCTATGTCAACACACATTTATTTACTGAATGAATCAGCAGAATCCTGTTTCTATTTTGCACAAAAGCACTGCAGAAGCTGCAATTCTCGTCATCTCGTGACTGATTAGCGCTCGCAACGGTGAAGGCCTTGCGACTTCTGTCACAGTGCAGCCGCTGCACGCGTCTTCATCTGACACGCGTTTTTTCACTACCGCGCGCACATCCCGATTATTTTTTCATCTGTGTCGCCAGGTCGCCGCCCATCGCGATGTAGACGGTGCTCTTCATCCTCGACAGCTTTGCACTCAGTAAAAACGAAACTATTGTTTGCCGCAACCACGGCCGCTGTCGACGCGATCATGGACGGCGAACCTTGCAGTTCGGAAGGCGTGTGGCCAACGCACGCACTGAGTCAAAACGAAACTACCATTTGCTGCAACTGCGGACGAAACCGCAGTCGTTATCGATGCGATCATGGATGGCGACTACTCGGTTATGAAGGCACATGGCCGACGCGCGTACAGAGTCAAAATGAAACTACTGTTTGCCACAACCGCTGCGGACGAAATCGCAGCCGCTATCGACGCAATCATGGATGGTGACTATGCAGTCATGAAGGCACGCGGCCAACGCGATGCTATGCGTGGCGGTAAACTAAAAAGGCTTTAAAGGTACAAATAGCAACGAAGCATTGTGCTGTTGCTGTCATTCCAGTACAATTTTCACTGATGATTATGGCAATGCGAACTCCGTTGCTTCGCTTCTACTGCGTCGCACATTTGCTGCACTCCACCAGCCCAGCGCTTTAAAGGGACACTAAAGAGAAACCGGAAGTTGAGCTTAAATGGTAGATTATCCTTTCACGATCACAGCCATACCATTCTTACTGTAAACAGATGTTTAATAGGCGAGAAAATAGCGAAAAATTGAAGGATAGGTGCTGACGCCCCTTCGAATTTCCCGCACTACATGTTCTGACGTCGGAGATTACAAATGCAGGCCGGTCGCGATTGGTCGAGAGCGATTTATCGCTGTTAATAAAACAGCAAAATGAAATACACCTTAAACGTACATAAACAGCATTTGCCAACTTTTTAAACCGTTTCAAGCGAGGAAGTACAAGTTTAGCACAAAATTAAATAAATAAGAAAAATGGCATGGCGATACATCCGGTCGTGATAGTTTCGTAGTTTCGTTTTTGGTCAATGCATCGTCGCGCGCGCCTGTTCCGCTCTACGGTGTTTGGTTGCGTGTTGCGTGGCTCAAAAAACGTTGACTTCGCTGGAAACAGCCAGAAAATGCCTCGTGTGTGTAGTGTTGAGGGCTGTATAAATGGCCCAAGGTGCTTGCTCAAGAGCAGCGGCAGTGTTTACTCGATTGTGTCCTTTCATGTGGTGTCGCGCGGTGAGCCCCGGCTCCCCGGCGTTCGCCCAGTGCTCTGCCGATGATAAAACGGCAAAAGAGCCAGAGAAACCGATGGTGTGCTCTCTGCATTTCTCGCCCTCGGATTATGTGTATAATCCTGCCCTCGAAAAGTATCTTGGCGTGCCCCAGAGGCCAGTCCTTTCTCGAGCAGCTGTTCCCTCAATGCGGCCTTCATCAAACCCCCTTCCGGTGCCCCTGCAGCAGCAAACTGGCGGCTCGGTGAGTGCTGAATGTAATTAAATAAAGCCACGAAATAACCATACCGATTATGTGCGCAACTTTCTACGCTTGCTCTGTCGCGAACATCGTCGCCTGGCGGACCGGACGCTTCGCCTTCCGTCGACAAAAACGAAGCTCTCCGCCGGCGCGGCCGGCGGCTCACCGCCATCGCACGCGGAAACACCTACCGCTCGAACACGGAGGATCATTTCCGCGCTCCGTTTCACTGAATATCGCTGAAATGCAGTCCTACTTCCCTGGCGAGCTCTTCGTTGCAAGGTTCAGCTGCAGCAACGATATCCATCTCGGCGAACGCAAACGCAGCGACCATGCATGCAGCCATGATGCATCCAGTGCCTCGGCCGTTTACGCAAGCGCTGACGTATCATGGCGCATTCTGATTCGCCGAGAGCAATGAAATCTGTGACGACACTGCTTCAGCGCCAAATATGGGGTGAGAGAAATTGAGGAAGAGATATTTGGTCTTTGCTTACGAATTTCTCCGCTAATAACTCATATTTTTGCACCCAACAAAAACTGCATGCATTCCTGAAGGTCCCTCTTTTATTCCAGCTGAACTTCCTGTTTCTCTTTAGTGTCCCTTTAAGTGCGGTTGGCGCAGTCCATTCGCGTTTCGGAGGGTGGCGCGGCGTAAAGCTATGGGCTCAGCCCATAAGTGTTCGGAGGGGTGGAAGGGCAACAGGACAGAGGCGCGCGAGGCTGGCGATGCAGAGAAGGATGGAAAACAGAGCAGCGGCGTGCCCAACAGCTTATTTCTTTTTTTTTTTTCTTTTCAACGAGTTCACATTCCATTCCCTTTCGGCACGGACACCCAGTAGCCAAACTTCATCGTTTTAACCGATAATGCAGCATGGGGCATTGCAGTAATCGGGTTATTTCACCATAGAAAATATGCAAAAGTTGACGGTGCAGCAGCTTCTCATTGTTGTAACCGATATAGTATTGTCAAAACCAGTATCGTTATAAGTGGGTTCGACTGTAGTTGACAAAAGTTGCCAGTAGGACTGTTCGCACAAAACTACATACGTTGCCTTGTTGACCACTTGGCTTTTGAGGGGACGAGACTCTCTCCTTCTCAAGAACATCACTGTTTCTCTGACCACCTCGTTTTGGTGACGATGTGCCCTTATCCTTCTCAGGCAGTTTGTTTTGAGGTGTAGGCAGCAAACTGCGAGAAACACAAAGAAGACAGGTGAATAAAAGGCAAGAGTCACTACACAGGAGCAGACAACCAGTTAAAACAAACATGATGTTTGCTGCAGCAGCTTGGACTGGCTTAACTCCTTATAACACCACGGGATTATCTGATTGCCATAGTACCAAATGGCCGTTCATCTTGCAGTGCTTCAATGGTGATCATCCTCAACGTTTTTCAAAGGACCACTCTAAATCTCTCCCACGCAACTCAGCCAACCGTCACTCTACTCATTCTCTATTAAAAACAGACTGTCCCAATGCGACTTTCATATTTAGAGCAGCCTGCCCAACAATAAAATGTTTTTCAAACCCAACAGGAAGGCAGTACAAAGCTGTGTCTCATACTGAGCACGAAACTGACTACTGGCAAGGTAATTGACGCACACAATCTTGTCACCTGCAGCTGTAAACTAGCCAATGTCTTTTTGAGTGCAAAAAAACATAACACACGGTACTACACAAAGCTGACTGCCATCTACAACACAAACCCCAATCTTCACCACAAATTTTTATTGAGTAACACAGAATTTTTTGATACTCCCCTATATATTCCTCTTTTCTTTTTCTGCTAAATATATGGACACTAAACAAAAGCACTAAATCAGTTTAGACCACTAAAGTATGCTTTTTCACATCCATCCATCCATCCATCATCTATCTATCTATCTATCTATCTATCTATCTATCTATCTATCTATGTTCGTTAATTTCATGTGATATGTTTACTATTAAACGAAAAAATGAAAGTCACATTTTGATTTAATTTCACGTCGAAACTCCAGCACTGGTTCTTCATTGTGACGTCATGAACTTCAGTGTACTTCATTTTATGGCCATTGTGGCACAGTAAATGTTCTCAAAACTAACAAAATTCCCCTTTGGCTTCTTTACAATACTCAGTGGTGCTACAGCACAAAAAGGAGTTGGAGCAATCTTGGCAGGAAAATCTTGCTTTTGGAGCAGGAATCCAAATTTGGAGCAGGGGAAGAAAACACTCCGTTTTGGTGCACTAAATCCCAAATTTGGAGCAGTTCCACAAAGAACACTTACTCATAAAACGCCATAAAATTTACCCAGCATAATAAACGCACCTGCCAACTTTACATTGGATTTCTGGGAAAAAAAGTGTGTTCATTACGCGAGTAGTACATATACGGTAATTCACATTAGTAGCGTAGGTGATGGCAGGGGTGCGCGTGTTCAGTTTTGCCATACAGGGTTGACCTAGGCCGCGACCGGCGAATTTGAAGGCGCGCTCCAAACAACGATCTCGATCGCACCCCAGCAGTGCACTGCTCGCAACTTTTTCCGCCAAACATGTGGAAAGTACACAAGTACGCGAGTAGTTTCCTTTTGTTTTTTTGTTTGGCAATGTGTCGCGACGTTCCGGCGGTAGTCGAAACATGCAGCGACTGTTTGACAATCTATTGGCGTTCTGGCGGTGTACAGCGAAAATCGGCACCGTTTCATTAACGATGTGCCTGCTGCCACATGGAACCGAACCCTTGCAAGTTTTGTGCATTGCGTCGCCTACAAAGCTGACGGCGTCAGTGCCGGGTTGCTTTCTGTACCGTACAAGCGAGTTTCCCGCGGAGCATTCGTAACCGCTCCACTCGTGACCGCGTGCACAGATACAGCGAGGATCTTGTTGAGTTGACGCGGCTTATGGTGAACTGCTTTCGTTACTGCAAGCAACGTGCACTCCTTGTCTCCACGACATTTTACTGCATATACAACACGCCGCATTGCAACCAGCAGCGAAAATATTCTTCGGCACCCACCACCAAACACGACAATGTCTCGTATGGGCATGTGCTTAGATATGGTGGCTACCGTAGTTTAGATCTCGCCTGCGCTTTAGATCTCGTCTGCGCTACTGGATCAGACTGGATTGGATGGCGATGTCCAAGCTGCAGGTTGCCAACACGGCTTTTGTTTCCCGCTAAAACTAGCATAACCGAAAAATTTAGAGGCTGGTCGGGCGTTTTGGCGCAGCGTGGTGCAATTACAACATATACCACGGTTTTGGCGCAGCTCCGCGCAAAAATACGAAATTGTATCAAAATGGCGCAATTGGCGCAGATGTTGCACCCCTGAATACAGTGTAGTCTATCTTTAGCGATAACAAATCAACTAGACTCAAGCTGGAGCCTTCAAAGTCCATGACAACACGGAACTACAAAGCAACGTCCCCACCAGTCTTTTGGTTCTGCGTCTTTTCTGGCCTACCAAGCCTCCTCTCACTGTTAAGAGTGGCTTTTTCTGGTAGGTGCAGAAGCACAGTTTACCAATACAGTTCAAGTAATTTTCCTCTTTGGTGTCTCTTCAATCATCGTGCCACAGGAACTTTTCGCATTTATAAGCAAACTTTCCCAAAATTCATTTTGCCAACCTACTGGGATCAGAGCCAATTTTCACAGCAGCAAATAGGACATGTACAGCCTGTTAGTTCATCTGTAGAAGGTAGTGTCACCACAACTGTAATTACAAACTGTAAGCCGCTTCCTTAAGCCTTTGTTTCATGTTTATTTTAATGATCACCACAGACATCATCAGTTAGACTAAGTGCAATTAAAGACAGCAGACTACACAAGTAGGACCATAAGTTATGGTTCACAAAGTAAACAGCCAAAGTAATCTTCCGGCCTAGTAAAAGCTCAAATGGGATTAAATGAAACGAGTGCAGTATCCATACATCAAACTATGATACTATGTACAAGAAACATTTACATTTATTGCATTCGCACACCTTTATTTTGAGAAGAAATTGTTTACCCTGCTAGTATTACAAATTTATGCAAGAACTTCAAAATTGTGTCAACTCTTGCGAGTGATACAAACTTGCAATCTGTCAAGAGAACCTGCACAATGCACCAAAATGGTAAATGTGGTCGTGCTGCACTGCAGCACCACCACAACGTGCATCTCTTTATTGAAATAAGCTCACTTAGGACACATCTCAATTATTTTGTCATCAGGTGAGCTGGCCACAAATGTAATTGTCTGCTGTGTTGTGGTCGATGGATCCTATGCTACCAGGTTGGCCACAATGTCCAATGCCTTTAAGATTAATTCACCAACAGATTGTAGCGGCAAGCAGCTGATTGCCACTACATGACATAGTGCACATCAATGTTACAACAATGTCAAGCGCGCACACACACATTTTTTGCAAAGCTGTGAAGCAACTACCAAGTGAACTTTATAATCAACATACCCTTTCTTTTGGCAAATCCCCTTGTGTGAAGGCCAGTCCTTCAACTGACATTTTGCTGAGCAGTAGTATACCTTGCAAACGTGACACAAGAATTCAGCTGAAAGAAAAATGCAACCATTTCACTACAGATGCTTTAAATTACTACTTTGTTTTGCTTCATTCCCTCAAATCAAATGGATGAGCCTAGCCAAGATGTTGCACTAAAACAAATAAAACTGCAACCTTTAATATAAAAAAATACTTTGAAACACTGGCACTTACGCAATTTTTGATGAGAGGAAAGCTTAGTGACACACAAGATAAAAGCAACAACTGTCCATATGATAAGTAGAGAAACAATAGAAAACCAGTACTCACCAAATTCACCGCAGTAGGCACACTTCTGATCGGGCAAAGTGGTGAGGTCACGGACAATCACTGTGCGTGTCTGCTCTCCACTAGCATTGCCTGTAATGACGACCTGCAAACTCTTATCAACAAGATCAGTGTCATTGCACGGATACGATCGGCAGGTCTTAAAAGAGTCATCAGATGAGCCGCTGCTGCTGCTGCATTGACTACTGCAGCCACTACTGCTGCTGCTGCTGTAGACACGCCGCTCGCCTGGGCGTGAACCCACGTCCACGTGAATAGTTTTCAACTGCAAAGGAAGAAAAAGTGCAGAAAGAAAACCCTGTGAAGCAATCAAGACAGCAAAATGTACTATATTGGCAGAAATATTCAGCATTTCTCTTTTGCCATTACTGCAAAGCCCATCCCATAAATTATAAAAGACCCATGCTGGTTTTTGTAAAGTTTGTCCAGAGCCTGAGCACATCTATCCATCCACACCTTGAATGTTTCCTAGGCATGCTTACTGTATGTCATGTCATGGTTCGTTCAATTTGTCCTATGAAAGTCCGAGCTTGCAAGTTAACAAACGCAAGTTAAAATTTCATAAAACTTTATGAAGCATTCGTAAAATTCGATAAGCCTAATTGCGAAACTTTATAAAGAATTCTGGAGAGCTGGCAGGTAAAAACTAATAACTGCTAATAACTGTGTTAAAAATTACCCATGACTGCCAGTTCTCCCTTAGGTCTACCAAGTCAGGGGCAGTGTTTCCCTTCAACTGCAAGACCTTTCCCATTAGGCTAAGCTTCAAAACTTTCCCATTACACTCCCTCATAGTCTCTCTCCTTCCTCCATGCATAAATGTGTTCTGTTGCAATCTTGTAACCATATAACTTACGTTGGCTCTGATGCTAGGTGGTTGCATATACCCTAATGTGATTCTAGTTTCATGTCATGCAGGAAAACCCATTTTCTCAGAAAAAATGCTGTGCTTTAGAATTGGAGAAATATAGTAACTTCAGGAAATGTTTCCAGTGGCAATTTTAGGTGAAATATATTAATTATTAAGATGGTTTCCCACAAGTATACCTACATCTTCAGGTGGAAAAGGTGAAGATGAAATCCCTTGCCCTGCAAAAGAAAATGTAACGAAATAGGCAAGTGAGCAAATGCAGCAATGTAAAGATTTTACAAGTGCGTTTTTCCACACAAATTTAGAAGAACCGAGTTCCCGCAACAATTAGCACTTACGAAGCAAAGCAGCTGAGGACACACAAATTACCAACAGAAAAACAGCCCAATTTTCCCCTACCTCTGCCAACACCTGGTGGAGGACTGATGTATGCAGGCACACCGTATCTTTCCTCAATCCTTCGACGTACGTCATCCAGCTCTTCCTGTGTGAACACAATGAAAGAATCTAACACACATTGTAGGCATGACATAACCATAGTTGCACTGCTGTAACTGTTGCCGTAATCTACAACTGGCATGTTTTGATTCCATGAGATCCCAAACTAAATGTGCAATGACCCCCCCCCCCCCCCCGCCCCTCATCCCCCATCACAGCTGAATCCAGAGGGTGGAGGGCACTAGGGCTCAGGCCTTCCCCAGGAGATTAGCACTTATGTGGCTTCAAAATGAATTTAAAGAGCAATGGTCCAAAATTAAAAATATGATTATCAATGAAGTTTAAACACCACAAGTTTAATGTACAACAAATGCTGAACTAGGCAACCAACAGCTCAGTTCTACAAAGCAACCTCCGTGACATCACCTACCTTCTTCTTAGTGTCAAACCTAAACCTGTCCGATAGAGACATGCTGGCAATATTCACTTTCAAATGGAACGGAGGTTTTTCGTGAAACGTTGAAATCGCAACAAGCGCTTCTCTTGTTGAGCGGAAATCCACGAATCTACAAAGAAAAGAAAAAATGTTTGAGCCTGAAGCCTTTCACACCACTTTCCTCAGTGACGAGTTCGATCTAACAATCCACCAAAATTTGCGTTTAAGAGGAAGCTTTAACTCATCAGTTCCTGTCTAAATACGTGGGAATGCAAAAATATTTTTTCTCAGCAACCACTACACTGATTTTTAAGGTATGTTGCACTTAAGAATAAGTGAAAATCTAGTAACTATCAGCTGTATGTAGAAAATTTTTGAAAAAGTCGTATACATTGTAACAACTTCCGTAAGCTGCAAATTCATTAATCAAAATTGTCAACTTGAGATGCTCTTACAGATGCAGTTTACAGAACTTAGATATGCATTTTTAGTGCAGAGTTATGGATTTGTAAACTTTGTGCTTCCATTTTTTTAGAACTCGCCGACTTTCGGCAATCTTTCTAAAAAATTGGAGTTTCTAAATAAAAATTTTGCTTCTAAATGTGCAGATTCACAGAACACATCATAGGTGCAAACAAACACAAATTGGGCGACACGACCGTCCAGGATAAGTCGAGAACAGTCTCCAGCTCGCGCTTCTTGCATTGAGCTAGCGATGCAGCTTTGGAGCGTGCATCTTCTTCGCTGAGCGTTCATTTTTTTCGCTACACTTCCTACAGTTTCTAGAATATAACTTTCTCAAGTGTAACAAATTTGATTCAAATCAGTCAAGCCATTGTCAAACGAAAGCATTTCTGCATTTTACAAGCATTTGGATATGAAAATATAGTTGGCCCAATAAGCTAAAGCTTCCTCTTAAAGGCCAACTACAAAGAAATTTCGAACCACGTAAAATGCGCAGTTTAAGATAATATATGAAGCAGCCTATAATATAGATAATATAGGTATTGTGTTCATAATACAGTCAAACCTCGTTAATACGTAGTCGGCCGGGAACAACATTTAGGTGTGCAGTAAACGATGCACGGATTAACCACCGATGTCAGTTTAGCAGCTACAGTGAAATCTCGAAGATACGAATCTCACGGGGTCAAGAAAAATATTCGTATTAGCCGAAATTTGTATCATCGAACCACAATTAAAACTAGCTAAATTAAAGAGTCTGAGGTGAACTCACGCAGGCACACGCACATAAAAAGCATTTACAGTATAGACCACTTATAACGTAACCTTTTGTAGTGCAGAACTGGCTACAACTGCGGCCTTTTCCGACTCCCATTTACCCTCCCATAGAACTCCATGTATACGCATACCGCTTACAGTGCAGCCGCGCGAGATATACCAGTTGTAATGCGGCTTCCGCGGGAAAATCTCGCCGACAAGGGCGGCAACGAGCACGCTTCTCAACGAGGTGCACCACCGATGGGAGAGGAGAAAACGAGGGCGATGCGGAGGAGCATGAGACGCGGAACATGAGTCCAAGGGCGATAAAATCGTCGCCGCGCGCCGTATGTGCAAGTGGAAGCGCGCAGGAGGACGCACGCCTTCACGGAGAGCGAATGCACGGCGGAGAGCCAACGCGATTTCCGTCGCGTGAAAGGCCATGGGGGTATGGGAAGGAGAGGGGGGGGGGGGGGCGAAGCTGTGCTGCGGCACCAAATGCATATCTTGCAACCGGGCGCAATGGTAACTGGCACGCAATCTCCCACGCGAAAGGAGCAAAGTGGGAAGGCAGCGCAGGAAGGAGGGGAGGGGGGGGGGGGCGGCTTCTACTCTGCCAACAAATGTGTTCTTGTACTTTGCGTCTGTGCCGGCTGTCGGTGTTGTTACGCGCACCGTATCTTGAAAGCTATCTCCACACGGCTCTGACCTTTGTATGCGCTGTGCTTACGCCGCTCAGTTTCTGTTGAAACGATAGACCGCACGAACCTTCGCTCGCTGCGACGGCCGCGCTTCCCCACGCGGACACAAAAGCAACAAAAGCGCCACCGCTTCAAACTCTTAGCGCCCAGTCGCGGCCTCCGCGCTGTCCGGCGCCGCGTCCACGCCTCCGAACCAAAAGAGAAAGGGAGAAAGCGCATGACTGCGCGCTGTTCTCTTTTGCAGCCATCGGTGGGGCGGCGTTTATTCGTATCAACCGACGCGGGTCGAAAATCGATTCGTAACAACCGTTCTCTAGCACGTTGCAAAGTGATGGGGCTCGGCCGGGACCACAGAAAAATTTGTATCATCCCTAAATTCGTATTAGCCGTGATCGTATCATCGAGATTCCACTGTACTTACCGGCCAGAAAAGAACAATGTCACGATGCTCTCAAACACACATTCTCAGACAGGATTTATTTGCGGGTAGGCATCAAAAAATCCGTTATCTTCACTTGTCGCAACGACGGCATCTTCAAACAGAGCCCTACAACAACACCACGACAGCAAGCAAACTGGCGAAATGAAAAAAAAAAAAAAATCTCGCAGTTTCACTCGATAGACGGAGCATTGATTATGATTGCAAATTAGTAGACAACTATACGAACTAAGGATAATAGCTTTATCGGTCGTATAATGTTGTAACATTCGCTTACTAAGTTAACAAGCATGGTGTAAAGCGTGCGCAAGTAAATATGAACACATCTCTCTCGATGACCACGGAAACTCGATTTCACAACACCAGAGTGAGGAGGCGCGGCAAGAGCAGCAAGCAAATTGATATTCGTGCCGTCAACGCGAACTAAACGTTGAAAGCACAGCGCGCACGAAGCTACCGGCATTAGTTGCACTTTGTTCACATCGCAGATCCCTTTGAACATGAGGCCCGCGCGGACGCGCACTTTCTCCCCGTCGCAGATCGCTTTCAAGATAGGTGCCCGCATGGCCGCCGCCGAACGCCCTACTTTCTCGCCTCCCCCACTATGCCTCGCACGTAACAGAAGCACGATTGCGCCCCGCCTTTCTCCCTCGCGCGCGCGAGATTGGATTGAGCCACAATCGTACGGCGTATGGAGCGTGGCGACGATGTTACTGTGTTTAGACTTTATACGTGACCGCAATGTGACGACCACAGCAGAAATGCGCCTGAAGCGTCCATGAGATTGCTATCTCAATAAAATGTGCTTCTGCGCGGTTACTACTTGAATTGGATTGGATTCGACGGCGACAGCGAATTCTCACCTCCTACCGGCAGCTTCTCCGCGTTACCATAAGCCAATCTCGAAGGCCATGTTCTTGTGCGCTTCATTTGGCAACAGCTGTATGAGCAAGAAATGCGTCATGGTGGCCATGTTTTAAGGTCCCTATCGCTGGCGGCTGTCGTCTGGGCATCGCGAGAATCGAACGACTCCGCACATAATATTTTGCTGATTTTGTGCCTGTGCATGTAGAATTAGAAAGCAAAAAGTACGCACTAACCATTTGGTGGCAAATGAGTGACTACGGCTTAATTGGGAAGGTAATAATACATGCGGTTCAATGGGGGCTGGGTGGGGGAATTTTCGAGACTACATTTAAACCGCAATTACACATTAAGCGGGTACGTATTAACGAGGTTTAACTGTATCCAAGAAAAAAAATCTACACTGAAAGAGTTAAGGAAGTAACTGCAACAACACGATGCAGAAAAGAATGTTAAAAGCACAAGCAGAGATGAAGCACAAGAGGGTATGAACTTGGTATCCCAAAAAACAGGATAAAGAGAGTACAGTGGAATCTCGATGATACGATCATGGCTAATACGAATTGCCGGATGATACGAATTTTTCTGTGGTCTCGGCCAAACCCCATTACTTTGCAACGTGCTAGAGTACGGTTGTTACGAATCTATTTTCGACCCGCGTCGGTTGATACGAATAAACGCCGCCCCACCGACGGCCGAGAAAGAACAGCGCGCAGTCACGCGCTTTCTCCCTTTCTTTTTTGGTGCGGAGGCGCAGACCTGGCGCCGGACAGCGCGGAGGCCGCGACTGGGTGAGAAAAATTTGAATCGGTGGCGCTTTTCTTGCTTTTTCCTCCTTTTCGGCGGCCGCCCATCAGACGGAGTGGCTGCTGTGCTTCGGGCCGCGTTCTTTGTGTTTGCGCCATTTTGCCTAGTCGCAGCGAGCTATGTCTACCGAGATACGATCTCGGTTGATTCGCGCGGCCGAACGCCGAGGCGCAGGAGCCTCCATTGGCGCGACTTCCGTCGACCGCGTTATCGGTGCCTATGGCACAGGGCGATTGTCGGTTTCGCTGCCGGAGTCACACGGCACGTAATCCACGGTGCGAGAGCGCGGCACGTAATCCACGGTGCGAGGTAGCACGGCACGTAATCCACGGTGCGAGGTAGCACGGCACGTTCAGTCAGGTGCTTCTCCGCTTCTCCCGCTAATCGCCGTATTTTTCTTGCCGTAGGAGGCTTGCACTTCCGTATTCCGAAGGCGTGCTTCGTCCAAAATTTTTTCTCCAACGAGCGACGATCCATCACTAACCTGGGAGCTCTCAGTAATCCGAATTCTGCGTTTCAAGTGAAGACGCCGGTGTGGTTTACGAAGCAGACAACTGCGGTTGCCATCTTGCCCCTGCCACAGCAGCAACCAATGGAGAGACGCCTTTCAGCACGGCAGTCAATCGGAGGCCGCTTTCATCGGAGGGTCCGTGTGACTACCTATCGCAGACCCGCGATTCTTTTGAGTTTGCGCGTTTGTTACAAGATGGCGACGACGGACGAGTTGAGAAGCGGAACGGCCAAACTTTGAGCTTTCGAACGATACCAAGACAGCGCTCGGTGGCGGGAAATACGAGATATGTCTCTGTGAATTGCGGTGATTTTGCACTATTTAAAGCTGCTTTCTCACCCTGCGCACTGACGAATAAATCTTTTTCGGCCACTTTTAGCGCGTTTTCTTTATTTTATTTAGGAATACTGCAGGCCTTAGAAGGCCCAGGCAGGGGGGGAAAGGTACATACAAAAATGAAAATACATTAGATTGACAAAGGAGTAGAAAAGCTCCGGAAAAATGTAATACAAAGTAGGAATGCATGATGAGTGAAGCGCCTAAATAACGCATAGAGGGAGACAAATACAAATTGAAACACTGTTTCATAAGCCCATTTTCGAAGCACTGGAATGTAATGAGAAGGAGGAGTATATAATTCAAAATTATTACAACGCGTACATCAATAAATAATGCATAACGATACAAAATTCAAACAATATTCCGTAACAACAAGTAGTAATTTTAGATTGTAATAGACGCTATTGAGTCAATGCTGAAAAGTTTGCTATAGGGTAGGCTGTTCCATTCCATTACTGTGCGAGGGAAAAAGGAATACATAAAGACGTTGGTTCTACCATTATAAGGCGTTAATGAGGCAGCGTGTCGATGTCTCGTTCGGCGGGCGGTGAGGGGTGTTATATAAGGTTCGGGAGAAAGAGATAGTTTATGGTTACTCAGAAGGAAGAGAAATTTAAGCCTGTGAATTTTTCTTCTTAGTTGCAATGACTGAATATTGTGTTCAGCCATTAACTAACTTGGGGAATCACTTGAGCAATATTTCAAAAAGATGAACCTTACTGCTTTACGTTGTATCATTTCTAGCGCATCGATGTTAGTTTTAGTTTAGGGATCCCATACAATAGCGGCGTACTCGAGTTTAGGACGGACAAGAGATGTGTAGGCGATAAGACGGATTTCAGAAGGAGCGTGTTTTAATTTATGCCTCAGGTAGCAAAGCTTTTTAAAAGCTGAGTCGCAAAGGTGAGAGATGTGTGAGTTTCAACTAAGGTTACTGGCTATTGTAACACCGAGGTACTTATATTCATTCACCTCCGTAAGAGGTTCGGATGCTAGGCTATAGGTAAACGATAATTTATTAATTTTTCTAGTGATCTTCATAAATACTGTTTTATTAATGTTAAGCTGCATATCCCAGCGCGCACACCAAGCTAGTATGTGTTGAAGGTTAGAGTTCAGAGTAACTTGATCTTGTTGGCAGGTGATTTCATGTAAGAGCAGACAGTCATCAGCAAATAGTTTTATTTGTACGGGTTGAGTAACAGTGTCTACAATGTCATTAATATATATGTTAAATAATAATGGTCCAAGAACATTACCCTGGGGAACACCAGAAGTGACAGGAAGGATACTGGAAGAACAATTATCAACTACTACGAATTGCGTACGGTTGGAAAGATAAGCGCGAATCCAATTTACGAGATGTGAAGGAATGTTGAGATGTTCAAGTTTTTCTATCAGCTTTGCGTGCGATACAAGATCAAATGCTTTCCTGAAGTCCAAAAATATCATGTCTGTTTGCCCCGATTTCTCGACAGTGCTAGCGAGACTGTGAATTACAGTGGTTAATTGGGTTACAGTGGAGAGGCCCTTTCGAAAACCATGCTGCATAGGAGATAGAATGGCTCTAATTTCGGAAGCAATAATGTGTTCTAAACGTTTGCAACAAGATGAGGTTAGTGATATGGGGCAGTAGTTTGCCACCAGTGATGGATCGCCTTTCTTTAGTATTGGAACAATACGAGCAGAAAGCCAGTCGTTGGGAAGTACAGACGATGAAAGGGATGCACGAAAGATAATAACAAGAAAACCATCTCAGCCAAACCATTTTGATACAGCGTAGATTAGGCGTTGCAGATACCGAAACGCGTGGTTTTCAAAAATAAAATTTTCTCGCGATTTTCGTGATCTCATGCTCTCATCCCCCAATAATTTAGCTAGTTTTAACCCTTTAAAGGTTTTTGCCGTATCTGTACGGCGGCGGTTTTCTGTCCCGCAAGGTCTTTGCCGTACGGGTACGGTTTCGATCCTCCGTTTGAAATTTCGGGCCATAATGACGATGCATACTCACCGGGAGGTGCTGCCACCTTTTAGGAATTACAAGAAGCGTTTGACATTTGTGCTACCTTCTTGCGGAGATAAACAGAACTGATTTCTAGTTTCAGCGCGTGCGTCGCGCAGACTGCGGCAACACCCCTTTTGCGGTTTCGGTTTCGCCGCGTGATCGCAACGGAGGCGCGCCAAACGTGAGTTTTCTCTTTGTCGGCACTCTCTTGCAGGGGCGGTGGAAGTTGATTTCTATCTTGATTGGCGCTGCCTTAGCTTGTTTATCAGCGCCGCTCACGAGGTATTCTCGCTCTCTGCGGCAACGCGCTTACGCAGTTTCGGTTGCGCTGCGTGATTGCAACTGAGGCGCGCCAAACGTGAGTTTTCTCTCTGTCGGCACTCTCTTGCAGGGGCAGCGGAAGTTGATTTCTATCTTGATTGGCGCTGTCTTAGCTTGTTTATCAGCGCCGCTCACGAGGTATTCTCGCTCTCTGTGGCAACGCACTTACGTGGTTTCGGTTGCGCCGCGTGATCGCAACGGAGGCGCGCAAAACGCGAGTTTTCTCTCTGTCGGCACTCTCTTGCAGGGGCGGCGGATGTTGATTTCTATCTTGATTGGCGCTGTCTTAGCTTGTTTATCAGCGCTGCTCACGAGGTATTCTAGCTCTCTGCGGCAACGCGCTTACGCGGTTTCGGTTGCGCCGCGTGATCGCAACGGAGGCGCGCCAAACGTGAGTTTTCTCTCTGTCGGCACTCTCTTGCAGGGGCGGCGGAAGTTGATTTCTATCTTGACTGTCGGCGTTTTTGGTGTGCAGACTGCGATAAGGTGCTGTGCGTAGAACCGTGTTTCAAGGAATACCACACTCTGAAATATTATTGAACATTTGGAGTTCTGAGTGATTCCGACATTAAAATACTGTTTCTAATTTTTTTTCCCTATTTATTCCCGACTTTATACATTTTGTACATTCCATATCCGCAATAAAGTAATTTGACCATCTGGGAAAGTTTTTTTCAAAATAATACGACCTTCAAAGGGTTAATTGTGTTTCGATGATACGAATTTCGGCTAATACGAATACTTTTCGTGACCCCGTGAGATACGTATCGAGATTCCACTGTACAGGAGTAGCGCCTAGTCCTGGTCCTCTTTCTTTTGTACCATATTTGGCACACTTTTTTCCAACGTGAAGGCTGTCATTAAACTCAACAAAAGCAAGCCAGCACTCACCCGATTGTCTTATCTGGGTATTCTGGCTTTGGCTGGAGTCTCTGAGCACCAAGCACTTTTCCACAGCCAGAAAACAAGTTCCTAAGGCCAGCCTGAAATGAACAATTTCTACGCATGAATGAAAAATGCACTAACCTCAATTTTTGTCAACCGAACTTTTTCTTTCTTACTAAACAATGAAAATACATTGCTAAGGTCAATTAGGTCAACTGCAGTCAGGTATACACAAACTTCAACTATTCCTGATGACCACAGGAGTCGGCCATTCCAAAATACCATGGTCACCACCATATGACCTAACACCTAACTATGACCTAACAATACTATGCCTCAATTATTCTTTTTCTTTTGAGAACTTCGAGCAAATCAAACAAGTACCAAACAAGTACACGCAGCCACAAGGAGCATGAATTACCACATATTGGACAAATTTTATCTTACTGTCAAAGGTCGTTTAGATGCCAAGTTCCCATAAGCAAGACATTCCCTTGTTCATCCGAATTGCATATAGGTACTTCATGGAGGTGTCTAGTAAATGACTCATTCCAAACTGCCTTTTTTTCCCCCATTTCCTTCAACTACCCGATCAAAAATTCATACGTGCCAACTTCAGAACTTCATTAAAATCATTAAAATCCCGCAGGCACTACAGGAAGGAGGAGTGCATGCAATTTTCTTTTAGTTTGATGTGTGCACACGCCTTTTGTTGGAGACATACACACTTTAATATGTCTTATTTGTCAGACATTTTTATATCATGATGATTTTACATTAAATCTGTTATTAAAGATGATTTACCTTTAAACGCAGCACACAAGCAGCGGCAAACTTGCGACAGCTGAGGTTGGTAACACTTGTTTTAAAACCAGCTACCTTTTCAGTGACTTTGCTGGTGCCTTTTTCACCTGCTGAATAAACTACCTCAAAGCAGGTACCCCTCTGGTATATGGCATATTGTGCTGCTACGAGAGGGCAGTGCAGTTATCAATATTTCATTTTTGCTTGCATTTCCTCCAATCTTGCTCCACCCCATCTTTAAAGTTTAAAATATTTTCGTGAACAGAATTTCTTTTAGTAAAACTTGACAACATTTGCCAAATCATAGAACGAGCCTAAATAACTTCACGCAAATTCTTCAAAATTTTACTTAAGCAATAATTAACGAAAAATTTAGAAGACTTGGCAGGTACATTTATGCGTGAAAAAGTGGCAAACTCTCCTCCGTTGCTGAAGCCATGCATCCATGACTAGTGCTTTCCTGCCGAGCGCTCATGTTTATGAATGAAAAGTAATCTGTTAGAAGAGTTTTCTGGCCGGAAAAAAAAAAAAAAAAAGCACTCGAAAGAAGCAAACAAACAGAATTTTTTAAAGCTGTCCATTTCCCAAGGCCGTATTCCCTGATGCAGTATTGACCTTTTCCCCCCAAATGTGCGTAGTTTTTCTCAGTGCTTAGTATTTCCCAAACCATTACCAGCTTTCCTTGTTTCCCAGGCAGATATACACCTGCTCTCACATTGACCAATAAGGTGCCTCGACACAGCAGGAGGCAGAGGAGCCTTAAAGCTGTGTTACATGAAGGCGTGATCCTAATTATGGAGCGGACAGATAATGAAGCCAAGGAATGCACAAGAAAATTTTATTTGTAGCTTTTTTAATTGAAGTGCTGAAATGATAAGCTGTGTGGGTTTGACTCCCACTGGCGGCAAGTTGTTTTATCGTCTACTTTCATTTCCCTTCATCATTCCTACAATTCAATTCGAAAACTTCAGATTTTTCCCTATGCTTTCCTTGGCTTCATAATTATGGTTGTGACCAACAAAAACTGGGCCCCTCGGTTCGCCTTCTTCTTGTTCGAGTTTAAATCACTTCAGGCATGTGCAAACAGGCAAACAGAATGTGCATTGACTAGTCTACCCAGTCGAAACATGAACAAATAAAGCACTAAGCAAAGCACAGCTTACATGCACAATATTTTCTTACCTCGGTTACCTCCACAGGTAGATTTTTGACACACAGTGTCCTCGATCTGACAAGCTCAGCTTCTCTGAAAACAAAAAGCAAGGCATCACTCATACGTGGTCATAACAAATTTGTGGTATCCACATAAAAACATCACTCTTTTTTTTTTTATTAAGTTTATGTAAAGAGATGTTGGTAACCCACAGAGGCACAAGTTATTCCTCTACTCCGACATGCAATAAAAGAATGAACACTCGAAAATGAGCTCCTGCAAGTAGTTCTGCAATGAGACTCCTGCAAGTTGTGACACAAAAACTACTAGTTCATATTTCAAGTTCACAAGCTACAACATAAGCGCAATACAATCCGCGTTAAAACAAACACTATGAAAATATGGCATACACCGCAACATAAGAACGTACAAAAAACAATGAACAAACAAGATCACATCTCTGGAATCTATGTAGTAACAAGTGTTGCAAACATCGACGTACATGTCTGAATTAATGTACATAAAACTCTAATAAGTTCTACAGCTACCAAACTGTATGAAATCCAATTTTCAGCAATGCCCATTTAAAACTAATAAATTCTACAGCTACCGAACTGCATGAAATCTAATTTTCAGCAATGCCCATTTCATCAAGAAGCTATACAAATGCACGTGCCGCCCGTATTTGGGATGTTTCTCTTGGACACATACCCTAGAGTTTCTCCACAAGTAAATGACAAATATGTCACCACAAAGGCTATTCAGCAAGTCAGTTTTCACACAAAGGTGACAAGGTTGCTCCGTCAGATAAGATCAACAAAGTGTGTTGTGCCATGGCTAGGGTTCAGCATTTCCAGTTTAAACTCTTAGGACCCCTTGTACAATACATTGCACATTGCCTTCAACATTTTTTTCAAAATTCACTCGGAAGTCATTACACACAATATTCATTCTGTGTATGAAGTACAGTGCACATGTAACTGTAAAGAAGTGGTTCACTTATATTCCTGTCATCCGCTTTCGAGGAATTTGACACTCAATTGATCTAGACCTCTGTGTCATCCCAGACGGCCAAAAGCAATCTCGAGTTGCGTATCGAAATCACTGAAATTCCGTGACAATATCACACACAGCAGCAACATGGCAATGTTGCTGCCACATAGTTCCATTTTCATCTCTGCGTCTAAGCAATAAAATGCTGTTTTTACCATAGCAGGCATGAGGAGATGATGCAGTTTTTTTTTTTTTCCGCGTACATAGAGATGCAGTATTTGACATCTAACCGTGGTTTTAAATTTCGAAAATTGTTTTTCAAGTTCGTAACATAACAGTACACAATAAAAAACCACCTTGAAGACTGATTACATACCATTAGTTGTGTTCAGGTTTATGAACGCTAAACAAAAAATAAATAAATAAAATTAAAATGGCACACCTCCACTTTAAACAGGCCATTGAAAGCAAATTTGCCAGAGAGCTAAGATAGTGATCACTTTGGAGCTGCAAACAGACATGCACTCCGATGCAAGGAGCCTGGGCAGAGTCAAGGCCCCCTCCAACCCCACAAATTACTATTTTTCTTTATTTGTAGCCATTTTGCCTTTCACAACAATGAAATCTAGAAAGAGGGAGCACACAGAGGAGTCGTGGGAGCCTTGGCCTGGGCCTATGCAGTCCTTGCATGCAGTGGTTCAATTGGGTTCAATGACGGGTCCCCCCCGTACCAACATTCTCTTTTTTTTTTCTTTTCTATATTATTTACTGGACCTCGGTACCCATATAATACAAATAAAACCTTCTATTAGTGCTCAAATATCACATGCATTCTCCTAACTCCTGCACAGTCCCATCATCACATGGTGTACTGATACCTCTTGAACTTTGGATGGAACTACAGTGTTGAGTAAAACGTGCACTTGTGCAGTCTGTTGCAGCTTCAAAAAATTTTTGAACCAGATATTCACTGAGGGGATGCGTGACTCTCACACGTCCCCTGATGTTGTTTTCCCCGCATGGCTCCTGTCTCCTGTAATCCGGCTTCGCCGGGTAGCTTTACGGCGGCGGAGTTGCAGCGTATTACTAGAGATGGCGCTAGTGTTGTGCTGCTGACGTCACCTGACGGCGGGGGGTTACGCGAGCACAAAAGGGAGAAGGCTGTTACTCTTCGGGTTGGGGTCGGTGACGGATGCGAACGTCCCGCGTGTGCGGCGATCCACGCTCGCGAGACCGTCTCGCGTGGCTAGGAGCAGGGCACCGGTATGGACGAACACGGATTGTTCGAACATGCCACCGTTCACGTGACCGTACATGTGAACGACTAGACGATGGTGTCATAGCATTGGGCGTACATATTCGCTCGCTATTCGGTCGCGGTGAGTCTGATTTCCTTGACTTTCTTGAATTCGGCTAGCATGCATTAGTGTATGAAAGGTGCAATAAACGCCCTTTTGATTGTTTGCACTACTGTGTTGTCGTTCCTTTGTGCCAAGAGCACGTGTGAGACTCCACATCACAGAAAGATCCACATTTTTGGTTGTAAATAAAAACTGAACATGCTACACTGCAGCCTTGGCAGATCTTAATGCATCTGTTATGGCTGCAAACGAGAAATTATAAAATTTTTCTGAATGTGTACGTGTCAGTGTATTTGAACACAGGGCCAGTATTTTGTAGCGATGCGTTATGCTTTATTCTATACTAGTCTCATCATCCACCGCTCATGGCCAGCTGATCTTGTTGATAACGTGAGCAGACCGTCGCTGACCAAGCACGAAAAGGCATTAGCATCGGAAAGGCATTGCTACAAAATACCGGCCTAGGTGATTTTCTTCTGAATGTGCACTTTACAGAGGTATTTGCATGCAGTGATCTTACTGATGTATTTGGAGGAGTGAAGCATCTTACAAAAAAACACTACACCTCGTGCTGGTGCTCTTGGCACTTTCTTACACACACACTTGACAAGTTGGGTGTCACATCAGCAAAGTGATGCCAAAAAATGACTATTCTAAACATTGTATGGATGGTGCTAAAGTCTTGATGGACACCATGTTGAAGCCCAACTGCAACTTTACTTCACTTTGGCTAAATTGGTTTTAAATGAGTAGTATATACAGTCGAACCTCGATATAACGAAGTTGTACTTGCAGCAAAAAACTCCGTTAAATCGTGTATTTCCTTAATCTGAGATGTGCATGTGTTGCGTCGCACGGCACCGTAAATCTAAGCGAGGGCGCCCACAAAGTAAAAGCAAAAGTGTAAAAAGATCCGGATATCGGTCCTTCTCCCGAAAAAAAAAAAAAAAAGTTGATGGCGATAGCAAAGAGACAACTACACAAAGTAAGGTTGCTTGTTTTATCGGTGTCACGCACGCTCAAGCAAACATTACCAGATCTCACTCGATAACCACGAACTGCAGTCACAACGCAAGTGAGCGCTTCGCACCGCGTCTCGGAAACTTGAGATTATGCGACTGCCAACACTAGACGCGCTGGGAGAACAAAATGTGAGTGAAGGCACCAACCACTTCGGCACCGGCCTTTGCACTTGCCGCGGAGAGATGACCTCCAAGATACAGCGTGTGGCCCACGCACAGAAGCGCGCACGAGGAGAAGAGAGAGAGAGAAATGGTTCTTTATGAAGAAAGGAAAGATTGGCACTAGCAGATAGACGCGCATCCCTGCCCCCACCCCCAAGCGCATGCTTGGTGATGTTACCGCGCGTTTACTTGTGCAGAAGGAATCGTCAGCTGTCGTGTTTCTCAGAGTTGTTTACCAACTCAACAAATGGCACAGCGGTGTTTCCTGCCCACCACGTCCCGGCGCGTGCACTTTGACAGTGGTTTCGCCGCTCAAACGTTTGATGCAGAAGATTTAAATTAACTTTTGCCTCGGCCAACATAGTTTTTGCTAGATTTACTAGCCATAAAGGCTCCAAGTACATGCTTGAAATGGGCGAAAACTTCGTTAAATCGAAACAGCATTACGAAAGTTACTTCGTTCAATTGCGCAGAAAAATACACGGTTTTCAATGCAATTAAGATCAAGAAATGAAAATAGTTCGTTACATCTCGAATTTCGTTAAATCGAGGTTCGTTATATCGAGGTTTGACTGTACTACTGAAGTAATCTTGGTAGAGCTGGCAAATGTCTAAATCGGCAGCCTTTGAATAGCACCTCAGCAGGTGAAGTGTACACCTGGCGGTTTGCCGATATAATGCAATTCCCAGTATTTTGTCTCCAAACTTTTTCTGTGAGCTGTGCAGCCGTGGAAAATCTCAGGGGCTATGCATCACTTCTAGCCAGCTTAAATGGTAGCCATTTTTCTTTTGGTTTCGTATCAAAAGTGCTTACTTTTGTGAGCTTTCGCCAACTGACATAGTCATATCACCTTCAGTCATGAATTATGACCATTATGAATAAATGTATGAAATTTACTTAATTTTATGCCAAGGTGCTGCGGATTCTATTAAGAGCAAGTCAAGGTGGAAGAATGATCCTTTTTCATTTCATGATGAGTCACCATAATTGCAGAGATTTATTATCTAATTATTGTGCACTCAGTAATGATACGCATCTTCATAAAAAAGAATTAAATCACTAGCGCAAATTACTTGCAAAAGGTAATTATTGGTTGTTAGCATTACTAGAAATAAAAAAATTATTTCACAATTGTTACAGGCACGTCCCACATCGCATCTCCCATCAAACACAACAGTGCCTTCTCCAAAGCAATCTTCGGTAGCGATATATTTCCCTCAGAAGTAAAATGAAGGTACTTGAGGTAAGCAGAATGTTCATTTTACCCTAAACTTAATTTCTGCAGCCTATTCCTTGCCACAACTGCAGAGAAATGGCAAGTCACGTCCACAAATGTTTACACCGTGACTGAAGGGGATATTTCAAAAGTTAGCTTTTTAACGGAGGCTGCTCTATATCTACTGTATGAAGCTAGCCCTTCTTGTGCGGTCAAAACTTTTATTGCAGTTGGCTTTTAAGAGCACTACTAGAAAAGCGAGCAGCTCTACATCTAGCCAATTAACTCATTTTGATCAAAATTATGAAATATTCAAAAGTGCAACAATAAGAAGCAAAAATCTGCACGGTAGCTGGAGATTCATGAAGAAAAAAAAAAGAAACTAGCCATTAGGTCGACGGAAATTTTTTTACATCCACGATGCCACGTACAAGCAGTATATTACTGCCCACATGGCAAAAGTCGAATTTTATTAGCTTCAACAAGAGCTAACTGACATGTGGCTGTTCCCCCTGCACATCTCAAAGCAGAAGAAATCATGCTTCGCTCACATTTTGTAATTGTGTGCAGTGCTAGCTGCAATCACAATAATGCTGCCACAAAAGTTTACTCAGTTCCAGGCACTATGCAATTTTGGTAGGGAGAGCAGCAGCATAGCAATAAGGACAAACGTGAATAAAGCAATGCCTTCTGTCGTGTTGCTCAGTTCAATTACAGCGAGGGTCTATTGAAATTTCTTGTAAAAGCAGTTTCCACTCTCACATGCCATGATCTCCCCTGCTGCTGGGCAATAGCGAAATGGTGCAGTTAAATCACTACATTTAGCTGCAACTGCAGCTTCAACTGCAACATCAGTGGGAATTGGCATGTGTCAATGTCGTCACTCCGTGGCAACTTTCCCTCAATGCCATGCTCATGTCGGTCGCATAAAGTTCATCAAAGTATGCCGATCCCAAAGAGTTCTCCTACATCATGTTATCAACCCGGAAATGCAAGCCGAGGTAAACAGTGCATACAATCCATTGCATGGTCGCCACCCATCACAGTGGCTCAGTCAGCTAAGGCGATGCGCTGATGAGCACGAGATCGCGGGAACGAATCCCGGCTGCGGCGGCCGCATTTTGATGAAGGCGAAATGCAATAACGCCCGTGTGCTTGCGTTGTAGTGCACGTTAAAGAACCCCAGGTGGTCAAAATTAATCCGGAGCCCTTCACTCCGGCGTGCCTCATAATCAGAACTGGTTTTGGCACGTAAAACCCCAGAAAGAATCGCATGGTCGAAAACATGACACTTGCTCATCACTATCCCCACAATGCCAGTGGCTTATCGAAGGAAAACAAGTGGTGCAAACCACTGTACAACACAATCTGACACAAACTTCTTGTCCCCATCATTTCACACTGTTCATATTCCTTTGATAAGCCATTGGCACAGTGAGAATAGTGAAATGTGCCAGGCGGTGATCAAGTGACAGGAACTGACACGTGAAGCAACCTACGTATAACATACACGTACGTAACAACCTACGTACGTATAACCTACATAACATGCACAAGTGCATACTTTCATAGTCATGGTAGGATATTTTTTTTTTAGGTGTCTTTATAAAACTGACTGGGAAAGCAGTGCACTGTGCTTATTTGTACACTAAAGTGGTCATGGCCTTTCTTTTTTCCTTTTTCGTAATAATGCACTAGTCCCCTAAAGACAAGGCTAAATAATAATGTTCTTGCACCTTACTGTGCACAGCTTCACTCGTTTTAAGTGCAAAATAGTCATCATCGCAAGGCAAAGGTTAGCGAAAATGAGGCTAGACTATGCCGCTTGGTCTAAAACATGACGGGAGAGTTGTCCAAGGTAAGCGCTCCAATCGCTGCACTGTTTTTAAACTACAACAAAGTTGGCAATATCATTACTCAGAAAACGCTGGCAAGCACTCAAGTGGTAGGTTGACCCCAGGGCCTTGGTTGTAACTGTTGAAAGAGACGGAGAAAAACTCTTCGCTCAGTGGGTCCCAATCGTCCAAAGTACTTAAATCACCAGACATTACGCACCTGAAATAAAAGGTACGCTCGTTGTAACAAAGACAGTGCGGATAACACCAACGCGCAATTTTACTAAAAGACTGAACTTCTGCTCAAATTACTTCTTGTCAGCAACTTACCTCAATTAAGTCCTTCCTACACTAAAAACTAGGGCAGCAGTGTTATATCATACTACTGGCTACAACGCTTTCGTGGGAGGGCAGGCTTATTTGCGTTCTGAATTGTTCGTATCGCACACCTGCAATGATCATCAAGTTGCAAAGCGAACCAAGTCCAACGATAAATTTCAGGAACGTATTTCCCGTGATTTCTGGAAAATCGCATGCCACGCCAAACAATGGTCTCAATCGAGCAGTAAACTTACGGCAGTAGGCAAGATGCGGCTACTCAGCGTCAATGAGACGCTCTCACTGCAGCTACCCTCCTCAGTTTAACTACACGCTGCAAGCCGCGTTTTACACTTTAAGCGACTGCCTGACACCGCTTCACGGCATTCAAAAGCTTTGAAGCACACATATGCACTACCCTGCATGCTGTCAATAGACCTTATGAACCATTACAGCAACGCAGCCACGATTTGTCAACTCGACGCCTAGACTGCTTTGACAAACGCTCCGAAACGCGCCGACGTTGAGCGCTACCCAGCCAGATTATTGAAGTGGACATCCATATCCGGTCACACGACGTTTTCGGAGCGAAATTCACGATTGCCAACAGTGTGCTACAACGTTACGCACGCACAACGCGGTTTCTGCACGAACAATTTAGGTACGGAGTCTCGACTTACAATCAATAACCACTTGTTTCTGCGGGGGCGGATCGAGAATTAAACGGCTCATTGTGCTTACAATTTCAAAATTAAGCTTATGTCCTTGCACGAGCTCTAGAAATGCCCGGCTGCAGAGTCAAATAGCAAATGTTGCGCCAAAGTCCCGAGGCACACGCGGGCGAGTGATCGTGCTGTCACACAAAGCACGTGCTTTCGTGCCTACAATAAGCAGGTAAAAACGCACCAAAAATGTCGCATTTGTAATTTTACGCAAATGATATGGCATGCCGAAAACAAACCGCATCCGCGGTTACTAAAAAGCGCTTACCACAAAGAGTACCTGCGGAAACGCACGCACGCTCTTTCATACGCATGGAGATTGTGTCAAAACATGCGCGGAGTCCTCGCAGTCGTTGCAGCAGATGCGACAGCTGAAAGCATGGGCAATGCATGGGCGAAAGCAACGAAGAATGCAGCGCGCAGGCGCAGGCAGAATACACGCACTACTGGAGCGCAGAGCGAACTACAAGTGGAATGGCGCGATAGAAGTGGTAAGCAGCGCCACCGCACTTGCTCGATATCACGGAGCATAGAAGGTTTTGTTTCTTCCCTCTATGCTCGATATCGAGCGGTCGTGTGGAAGAATATGCTGCCTTACGTTGGCTTTCGTTTTCTTTCCGAATGATCATGTACAAACCAATTTAACTTGAAAATCTGTGGCTGAAACTAACCCAACACCAAATTACCTTTCCTCTGCCATAGGCACCGACTACGAAAGGGGGGGAGGGGGGGGGGGGATTTGGGGCCCGAGCCCCCTCCACATTTTTTTGCGGGGGGGGGGGGGGGGGGGAAGGGGGGACTCTGCTTCACCCCCGGTCATGCCGAAGCCCTCGCCCCCGAAGTGTCATTACTGCAGAGTTCTGTTAATTACATCATTTAAGGTTTCTTTTGAGCCGCCTCAACTTACTCAGTTAAAATTTTATTGTGGCTAAAAGCTTAAAATTTTGACAATAGGAGCACAAGCGCACTAGAAGCACCAGCTGCGGCTACCTTAATTATGCGTATTGTTTCACTGCAACATGTTTTTGTTTTAATTTCCACTGTGAACACCATGCACAGACACAATAATATATTTAAATGTATACACATAGACAAAGTTTATTATATTTTTTAATGAGAAGGGGGTAGCTAGCCAACTAACAATTATTTATAATGGTATGGATAGTCTATGGGTAGAGAACGAATATGTTGCTACCTCGCTTTGCGGCTTTTCTGACCCTGAAAAGACCTGCAGACTTGGGTTACCCCTTCGGCAGAGTTTTTTATCAACGGCGTGTGAAATTTACGTGGACGATGTGTGTCTCACTATTGCTTCTAATAACATGTGGTTTTTATTGGCGCAAGGGCCAGATATGGCCAAAGAGCGCCATGACAAATGATGATAGTTTTCCTATGTACTATAGAGTGGTCTATGAATTATAAATGGTTGATGTAACATGGCTGTAAAAAGACCTAAAGGCAAGTCGCTGTAAATTGCGTAAAATATATTGGCATTAAAATAATGGCAATGACTAATGATTAGAGTTTATGACTATAAAAATTCCGTTACAAATTAATGATGTATTAAAACGTATACAATAGCACTAGTGACTCAAGAGGTTCCTTGAAATCAAGGGCTGAGAGGCACGTGCTGTACAAACTTTTACACTGCAGCTGCAGCCTGCAACACGAGGCTGCGCGCTACAGATACCCTGGCCAGATTATTTGTAAAGTGTTTGCATCTGCTAAAAACTTTAAGACTGTATTAAAATCAAAAAGCGGTTCATGGCTAAGAAAGAATGCTGAGTGAAGAGGGATATGCTTACGATATGCGGGATAAAAGTACTTTTTACGCTGGGCTTCTATTTCAGGGCACTCGACAAGAACATGGAGGACTGTAAGAAGGTCGCCACACCTATCACATTTTGGAGGATCACTTCCAGAAAGGAGGTACGAGTGTGTGCCAAAAGTATGGCCTATTCTTAACCTGCAAAGAAGCACTTCCTTGTGTCTTGCCATTTTCTCATACATCCATTTCCCTATTCTTGGTTTGATCATATGTAGCTTGTTTGACACTTCGTTGTCCCACTGCCTTTGCCAACATCTCCGCAACTGATGGCGCAAGAAAGGCTTTAGGTCTGTGGGAGAGATAGCTATGTTTGTGTCTGTATACTTAAAAACTACTGACGTGGCACTTTCGTGTGCAGCTACATTGCCTTTTATGCCTCTATGGCCAGGTACCCAGCACACTATGACCATTTGATTGCCCATGTAGGCTGAGCATAAGCAGCTGTAGAGTTCGTTAAAAACTGAATTCTTGTATTTTCGTAGACTCATTAGAGCCCTAACGATGCTCAATGAGTCTGTGACCACAACTGCTTTGGTAACATTCATTAGCTTTATGTGTTTAACTGCCGAGAGGATTGCGTATGCTTAATTCCGCTGTAAAAATACTTGTATGTGGATTTAGTGTACCAGATGTTGAAAAAGACGGTCCCAGAGCTGCGTACGCAACACCAGCAGGAGATTTGGAAACGTCTGTGTAAAATTCTGCACATGAGTAATTCGCCTGAAGCTTGAGAAAGTGTGAGCGTATATGAGTCTCGGGTGCGTGCTTGGAGATCTCTATGAAAGAGACATCGCACTCAATAGTCTGCCACTCCCAAAGTGGTGGAAGCCGACTGGGTGCCGTTAAGACATTCTCCTGTAGTAGTATGCCCGTTTCTTCAGCCGACGCTTCTAGACGCATGGACAAAGGAGTCCTCACAGACGGCCGGTTTTGATACAGCCTGGCAGCCGATATGTCGCTTATAGTGGAATGGCATGGGTGTTCTACATCTGCCTTTACCTTCAGGGAGTAAGATAGACCTAAATATGCTCTTTGGAGATACAGGGACCATTCATCCGACTCAACATACAGGCTTTCTACAGGGCTAGTCCTGAAGGCGCCTGTAGCAAGCCGAATACCCAGATGGTGAACGGAGTCTAACATCTTTAAAGCACTAGGTGTTGCCGAGTTATAAACTATGGCTCCGTAGTCAAGGCGTGACAGTAGAAGGCTTTTGTATAAGCTAAGGAGGCATCTCCTGTCGCTTCCCCATGATGTGCATGACAAGAGCTTCAGCAGATTCATAGCCTTCAGGCACTTTGTTTTCAGGTACTTGAGGTGCGGGACAAAAGTTAACTTAGAATCTAAGACGAGGCCTAAAAATTTATATTCATGACTCACAGATAGCCGTTCTCCATTAAGGTCAATAGCAGGGTCTGGTTGCAGACCTCTTTTGTTCGAGAAGAGGACACACATGCTTTTTTGTGGGTTTAGTCTAAATCCATTCTCGTCCGCCCATTTGGAAATTTTTTTGAGGCCAAGCTGCACCTGTCGCTCGCAGATAGCAAGATTACAAGATTTGTAACCGATTTGCACATCATCCACGTACACCGAATAAAACATTGTGCGTGGTATGACACTGCGGAGAGAATTCATTTTTACAACAAATAGAGTGCAACTCAGCACACCTCCTTGTGGTACACTAGTCTCTTGGGTGAATAGACGAGATAAGACGTTACCAACGCGAACACGGAATGTGCGGTTCGAGAGATAACTTTGAATCACGTTCAGCAAGTTCCCTGGGATGCCCATTCCTGCCAGATCCCGATCGAAGGATTCCAAAACACCATGTGGTGTCATAGGCTTTCTCCATGTCTAAGAACACCGACAAGAAAAACTGTTTATGCACGAAGGCATCCCGGATATTTGTCTCGATGCGGACAAGGTGGTCTGTTGTGAATCTACCTTCCCTGAAGCCGCACTGTAAGGGGTCTAGTATTTTGTTACTTTCAAGAAAATGGATCAGGCGCCGGTTAGTCATTTTCTCAAAGAGTTTGCACAGGCAACTTGTTAGGGCATTAGGATTATAACTACTGGCCGAAGAGGGGTGCTTGCCCTCTTTGAGAATGGGAATTATTATTGCCTCTTTCCAGGCAGCTGGGATGTACCCACCACAGAATATGGAGTTGAATATCGACAGAAGTGTTTTGTGGGCTTCAGGGTGTAAGTGTTTGATCATGTCATAAGCTATTCTGTCTCTTCCTGGCGCTGTCTTATTACAGCAACTCAGTGACGCCTGAAATTTCGCTATGCTGAATGGACGGTTGTAAGGTTCACTCTTTGTTATTTTCTGATCCAGGGGCAATCGCTCTGCTTGCCGCTGGTACCGTAGAAATGTATCTGTGTAATGGGCCGAACTAGAAATGTACTCGAAGTGGGCACCTAGAAAATCAGCCTGGTCTTCAAGAGTGTTTCCCTGGTTGTTTACTAATGGCAGAGGATTAGTTTGCCGGCCGTTTAATTTGGTAACTCAGTTCCAGGCTTTCTTTCCGTCTGTGTAAGAGTTTATGCCTGATATGTATTTTTGCCAGCTTTCCCTTTTGGCACGGCGGCGCGTTCTTCGACCCTCACTCTTTACTTTCTTAAAGTTTATGAGATTTTTTGTTGGAGAGTCACGAAGGCGTCCCCAAGCCTTATTTTGCTTTCTTCGTGCTTCCCTAAAGTCACCATTCCACCAAGGAACACGTCGTTTTGAATGCTTTCCTTGTGTTTCTGGGATGCATAAGGAAGCTATATTTACAATAAATGCTGTGAAATATGCTACGACGTCGTCTATGTTAAGATTACAGATGTCATCCCATGTTAGGTGGGTGAGCTCTCTGTATTGCTTCCAGTCGGCAGAATCAATCTTCCACTGGGGAACATGAGGAGAGTTTTCTTCACTTTTTGTCAATGTTAAAATGATCGGGAAGTGGCCACTCCCATAAGGGTTTTTGATAACATTCCACTCCAGATATGGCATGAGTGTACTTGATGCGATGCTTAAATCTATAGATGAATATGTTTTGTGTCCAACGCTGTAGAATGTGGGCTATTTTTTATTTAACAAGGACGCATCAGATGAGAAAAGAAAGTTTTCAATTAGGCGCCCTCGCGCGTCACAACGAGAGTCGCCCCACAGGCTGCTATGGGCATTTAGATCTCCAACAACGATATATGGTTGGGGAAGCTGAGCGATAAAGCTTAGAAACTCTTATCTCGAGAGTTCATAATTCGGAGGGATGTATAGGGAAGTTATAGTGACCAACTTCTGAAAGAGCACCGCTCGGACTGCGACTGCCTCAAGAGGAGTTCGGAGAAGTAACGGCTGACAAGCAACATCTTTGCTCACTATGATTGCGACGCCGCCCGAAGAGGCGAGTGCGTCATCTCGATCTTTTCGGAAAATGGCGTATTTCCTGAGGAAGTTACTTTGTGTTGGTTTTAGGTGTGTCTCCTGAACACACAGCACCTTTGGATTGTATTTGTGTAGAAGTTCTTTAACGTCATCGAGGTTGTGCATAGGACCTCTCACGTTCCAGTGTAATATTTGTGTATCCATATTGTTTGTGTTCTTGTGCTGTGTGCCAAGAGGAGTCCAGTTGGCTTACGGAGCCTTTCCAGGCCCCGTAATCTGTGTTTTGTCTTTCTTGGAGCGGTCACGAGATTCGCACCGCTCAGAAGGCGCTGGGTGCGCCTGCTGGCTTGTAGTTGTGTCCATAGACTCCTGGGAGCCGCTGGACTTCCGCTCATTCGAGCGGGGTGTTTTCAGGGTAGGCCTTGCCTCAGAAAGCAGGGCCTTGGAGGCCACCAACCCAGAGGTCGATGGGCCCTCCTTAAGAGATGGCGCAGAAGTGCTGGCTGCTGTCGCCTGGAAGCGCTTTCGCGCTTCCTGAAAGAAAATGTTTTCTTTGACCTTTAACGTAATTATTTATTTTTCCCTCTTCCAGGAAGGACATGAGCGGGAGTATGCAGGGTGATCACCGTCGCAATTTGCGCAGTGTAGTGTTTCAGTACAATTGTCAGCAGGATGATCGTGCGACGCACACTTTGCACATGTGGTACGGCCCCGGCAGCTTTGAGAGCCGTGACCAAACCGCTGGCACTTAAAGCAGCGGCGAGGGTTTGGAATGTAGGGCCTAAGTTTGATTTTCAGATAGCCTGTTTCAATATATTCCGGTAAGGTACTTGTGCAAAACGTCAAAATTAGGTGTTTAGTGGGGATCTCTTTGTCATCCCGCCTGATCTTAATTATTTGGAGATTTGTCACATGCTGTTACTTCCAGCCCTCAAGGAGCTCGGTTTCACTCAAGTCAAGGAAATCTTGTTCCGATATAACCCTGCGTGAACTGTTCAGAGATCGGTGGGGGTTCATCGAGACAGGGGTATTGCCAATTTCAGCAAGTCCGGACAGTTTCTCGACCTGATTCTTGTCACATAGTTCTAGCAACAGATCACCGCTGGCCATTTTTGTGATCTTATAGCTGGGACCTAGTTTCTCAGTGAGGCATTTCGCAACAAATGGTGATAGTGTTCTTGCAGTTTTATCACTGTTTTGACAACTTAGCACGCGGTACTTCGGGTATATTTCTTTGGTCTGGACAAAAAGCTTCAGAGAGTCATCGGTGCACCCTCTCTAATAAAGAGGGCGATCGGGAAGTCGGGGAAACGACGAAAAAGCCATATAAGTTGCTATAATTTCGGTAGCTATGCCAGCCGCCCACCACGGAGCCCAACAAGGGGACGCTACGAAACCCGAAAGCCACGAAAACGCCAGCTGTACATAGCCATCTATGACCTAATATAGATATCCTAGGTTGGATAGAATACACCAGGTTAACCCTTGCTGCCTGCGAAGTCGGAAATAAGAGGAAGAGAGGAGAAGACAGGAAAGATTGAAAGTAAGAGTGAAAGACGAAGGTTGGAGAGGAGGATAGGAAAAGGCAACTACCGATTTCTCCCGGATGGGTCAGTCCGGGAGTGCCGTCCACGTGAAGCCGAGGCCAAAGGGGTGTGTTGCCTCCACCGAGGGGCCATAAAGGTCCAAACACCCGGCATCGGCTCAAACCCCAAGATCCCCTTTTCCCCGGACACGGCTAAGCCGCGCACGGTTAGACGCGGGAGGGTCCGACCCTCATGTGCTCGGGTACGTGGTGTCGCAGCTCACCAAACGTCTGCTTGCGCAGACGCCCCTGCGGGGCTCAGTATTGCTTCTATTTCCAGAAAGCAATGCTAATGACTCATGAAAAAAAAGAGAGAGAGAGAGAAACTCTTCTAATAATTTAAAACATTTATTAGGGTTGGAAACATCGCCACTTGCATGCAGAGGTCATAAATACATATAATTCACTCAGTAATCCAAATTGAGACCCAGCCGGATTCACTCAAAATCAGAATAAACGGCAGTCATGCACAGTACTTGCTCGTACTCGGACTCTAAAAAAAAGGTAAAAAAAGGGGGAGGCGGGGGGCTGCAGTTTCGCTGGAAAGGCAAAGCAGTATTTGTGAGAGCGAATTAGGTATATAAGACAATTCTTCAGAGCGAACAATTTTTTGTGGTCACACAAAGTTTATTAAAGTGCAATTGTTATTAAAGGCTATACATATTGAAATATATGTTTCAGCGAACACTTTCAAAAATTCTGAAAGGTTGCCTGTGGCAGATAGCACAATTCTAGTTCATGAGCTGGTCTACTCAAAGAGGCGGACATTACTTGCACGAGAAATTGAAATGCATAATCGAATAATTAACAAAAATCCACTAATGAAGTTTTAGCTAATTACCTGATGGTAGTTATTACAATTTACAAATTGCAGCTGTGGATTTCGCAAGGCGGATCCACGCGTACTTGGAACGAATTCTCGGGATGACACCAGTTTCAAGATATTAATTCCCGAACACTGCGGAGAAATGCAATGCCGTTCCAATTAGTTTCTTAACAAAACGTCACTTTATGCATTGAAGCACAAAATTAACTGGAATGCCTATGCAAACAAGAAAAAGTGATCACACAAGAATGGAGATGAATTATCAACAATGGGTGATCAAGGGAGGCCTTGTCAAAAACAAGTCACCTTGTCGAAATGTTGGCTTCAGTTTATCTTCTTTTGTTTGTGAAATGATGATTCAATAATTACCTGTGGTATACTAATTATGGTGTATGTTAGAACTAGTCTCGAAGAATGCATATTTAGCATCTGTTAAAATTGCACTGACGCAAAAGAGGGCAGTGGCTTCCCTTTTTCGGCAGAACTTGCTGCCAGTTTGACACTAACACAGTAACTGGAAATCTAGCTACATCTGCAGCAATTAAAACTTAGTTTAGTTTACATTTGTATACTTCATATTTTCGTATTGGTGAAAAATTCCCACCAGCATACTTCGTTTAGCCAGAACCAATACATGGAAGCAACAAATTTAAGGTAGATTTCACTGCAAAATGCTTGTTGCCACGAGCTCCATGACTGTGGCTGAGCATAAACAATACATCTGCTGGATCAAGGACAATTAACTCGGTTGTCATCTGTAAAACAATGCACTCCAAGTACTTCGGTATTGAAATCTTGCTGTTCTCTCTCTTGCAATTAGAAGGAACATAACTACCATTCAAGGAGAATAGTGTACTCTGAAAAATAAGGCAAACATCAGAAAAACAAAAGCTACTCATTGATACATTATCTAAAAATCTTCACATGCCATCTACTGCATATTCCAACAGATGTGATGCACAGAGGCCTTTGTCCTGCTGTGGACATAAAAATTGGCTGCTACTGATGATGATGATGAAAGCTATGGATGCACAACATACAGTTACAAGGGACAATAAAAGCGAAATAAAATGCCCTAGTAGGCTGGACTCATTATACAGATATGACAGAAATCAGTCTCTTGCACAGTGTATGCTACGATTAGCAGTAATCGAATTCTTCCAAATTTCTGTTATTTCAATGAAAATTATCTGGAAAGTCGTCACGTTTTAATTTCCAGAGAATTAAGTTGTTCCAAAATGCCAAGTTCATTGCGCCAGCCATTTGTTTGTATTGATTACTACCATGCAGACAGTCATCTTTGGATATTATGCTGGATTCAACAGTGCACCACGGGTGTCATTTCTAGGATTCAATTTAATAAATATTACCCGTTTCCGGTGTCCTTGAATGAGAGCAACAAAGATGAAATTTTTCTGTCATTCCAGAAATACCAAATTTCCTCTCAAGTTTTCTACAATGATAGACATAAAGCTAGTTCTATGAAAACTTTATTTTATAACAGTGGCACAGATTGTTTGAAGCACAAGAATAAAAAGTAACAAGTACAATAGTACAGTTAAACCTGGATGTAACGAAATTGACGAATTCCCGAAAAACTTCGTTATAAAGAGGATTTCATTATATGCAGGTTTGGCACGAAAATTCGAAAAAGAAATGCTTACCGTATTTACTCGATTCTAACGAGCCCTCGAATGTAACGCGCACCCGTTTTCCATTTTCGTCGAAGCACTCAACCTTGGAATGTCACACCAGGGCCGCGATTTTGTAGCAAGGCATTATGACTTATTCTACTCTAGTCTTATCATCCACCACTCACGGCCAGCTGATCCCGTTGATAATGCGAGCGAACCATCGCTCCGACCACTGACAGAGCGCAATAAGCGCGAAAAGGCATTATTACATTAAAGGCATCGCTACAAAATACCGGCCCTGATGCTGGATGCGTGGACGCGTGTCGTTTTGCACAAGCACGAGGTGTCGGAAACTAAGACCGAGCGACACGATGGCGTCGTAGTAGGGAGCCTACATGCACGGAAGTCCCGTATGTAGGCTCTCTACGTCGTAGCGTCGTATAGTGCCACCTAGTGTCAGGTTAGTGAAGTGAAGCGCAGAGACTTGCGCAGTAACCAAAGAGTGGCGCTGCCAGCGCATTGAAAAAGAAAATCGTTTTTTTTTTTTTCGGCAACATCAACTGGAAAAGGAGAGTGCCGGCTTGGCGGGCTAGGCCAGCTGCAGCAAGCGCCGGGATCAGGTTTGAATGAAGGGAGGGGTCACGCCCGCAGCGGCAAAATCGCCGGGTCGGGGGATGCAGCCCGCCTCGCGCACGCTCGCACGCTTGCACACGTGCGCTCGCTCTCACCTCGCAGTCGCCGCAAATTCGAGCGCGCCAAGCGCGCCGCCGCCGCTTCGCATTCCGTCGCGGCGGAGAAGGTGCTTCCGGTTGGAATATGGAGGTTCTTTATAAGCAGGTTTAACTGTATTATTTAATTTCACAAATTGCAGTGAAGTTGGTGAACACATTCCACAGCCCAAACCTCGTTTTAACGAGGTTGGCTACCCTCCCCAAGCATGGGGTAGCCAACCGTGCCCGTCCTTGGCTAACCTCCCTATCTTTCCCTTTTCGTTTCTCTCGCTTTGTTATAACACTGCGTTGGACACGATAATACCTTTGTTGCGTCCAATATTCGTTACAAGGCGCACTGCAGGTATTTTTTACATGTTGGCTTTGATGAGAAACATTATATATTTAATACATTAAATCTGATAAATCATTCTAATTGCAATTCGACTATATTAAAACTCTCACAACAAATTTGAACTGATAGATTATGTAAACATCATAAATTCATATGATAAAACTGAGTCTTCGAGAAGCGATACATAAAAAACTTTTGAGCTGCGCTTCCTCTTGACATCTGGTGAAAGAAGAATCAGAAATAAAATTTTCGTTTTTAAGACCAGTTGCGCTGGCACAAGCATAAAATGGATTTTTTGCAATGATCGAACATGGATACAGCATAGGAGCCTGAGATTTAAGCATCATCGCAAGAAAACAGAGTATCACCCACAATTTGTAAAAGCTTTATTTTATTATCTGTACACCTATAAATCTTCACAATCCTGCTCGCCTTTACGACTACTTTCTTTGAACGCCAGCAACACCAAGTTCCTTGGCGAGAGACACGGGTCAAACAGGGGCAAGAGGCTGCTCGGTATGCCTGCAAAGCAATTAAATAGATCACAGTAACATAAAGACCGCACAATAAGCAAGTACACACGTGCAATAATGTTGACTTTGTCTTCTGCCCGAGAATGCGACTTAAAATTGAAGAATACAGTCCAAACTTAGCATTGCGAACTTTCCAGTGCTCTCATCAATTTCAGTTTACGTGCGTTAATTGCGATGAAATTCAGTTTTTCCAGCGAACCTGTGGTCCGTGTACTTTTGCTCACAGGTGTACATATCAAGCCCACTTATCATCAAGTGCAGCAGTGTCCACTGCCTCTGAATGCAATATGGCTACGTGCAACAAGTAACACAACACAGAAATCTAGAGTCTTCGTCAGCCTAATCTCCAAGGTGGGGCAAGGGCCACTCCCACTGATCTCATCTTGCATCTCATCCTTTAACAGCTGACTTCGTCATGTGCCTGCACATTTCCTAATCTCTTCAGTTCTCCTAAACCTCTGCCACTTTGGACGGCCTTTCCTTTCTCTTGGAATCCATTCTGCTAAATCTTCAAAGAGCACAGGTTATCTGTTCTATGTACAGTATAGACCACTTATAACGTAACCGTTTATAGTGCAGAACTGGCTACAACGCGGCCTTTTCCGACTCCCGTTTGCCCTCCCATAGAACTCCATGTATACGCATACCGCTTACAGTGCAGCCGCGTGAGACGAAATACCGGTTATAATGCGGCTTCCGCAAGAAAATCTCACCGACAAGGGCGGCAGCGAGCACGCTTCTCAACAAGTGCATGCTCCCGGCTGGTGTATCCATTATTCAATGCAATCAAATTCTCGTCAATTCGGACTTATTTTCGGACTACTTTCGGAGCTTGGTGAGCGAGGAGCGCCGCAAATATGCGATGCAAAAGAACAAGAACGGCGCTAGCGTCCAACCGAAACGAAGCGGTGGAGTCCGCATCGCCACAGCTGAAATCGTACGTGAATCACAGCAACGCCGGAACGCTTCGAGCCTATTTGTGTTCTTAAAGCCTGTATTCTTGTGTTTACTGCTGTGCATAACACCGCGTTGGCCGCGGGCTTTCGTAACTGCGTAGTCGTCATCCACGATCGGATCGATAGCGGCCTCAGTTTTCTCCACAGCGGTTGTGGCGAACTGTAGTTTCATTTTTACTCGGTATGCGCGTCGGCCACGTGCCTAAAAACTGCATAGTCACCATCGATGATCGCATAGCGACCGCAGTTTCGACTGCCCCTCAGTTGTTGCAGCAAATGGTAGTTAATTCGTCCAGACTCGGTGCGTGCGTCAGGCACGTGCCTTCAGCACTGCAAAGTCGCCGCTCATAATCGTGTCGATAGCAGTCACGGTTTTTTCCGCAGCAGTTGCGGCAAACAGATATTTCATTTTGACTCGGTGCAAAGCTGTCGAGCTTGAAGAGCACCGCGTACATCGCGATAGTACAAAGCGTGTCTACATGCTTGGTCTAGATGTTTTGCATACGTGCAGGGCTTGAAAATCGTTGTTTTGGTTATAGTGCGGTACCGCTTATAGTGCAGATATTCGAGACTCCGGCGAATTACGTTATAAGCGGTCTACGCTGTACTCCCACATCGGCCTGACTCCCCTATTTTTTCCATTGAATTCCAACTACAATATCTGTTACATGCATTTTCGCTTTAATCCAGACTCTCATCTTACATACTCTTCATGTTACATCTATCATTTCTTATTCCATTACATGTAACATAATCCTTAACTTCTTTTGTTATCTTTATTACCCATGTTACCTTACTATCTTTGTTATCCTCCAAGTTGCAGCCCCATAGGTAGAATGGCAGAATGTATTGACTAGCGGATGTGTAATGCCGACTGAGTGCAAATAATAAGTCGGGGAAATAATTATCGGGGAAATAAAAAAATACATTCTGGCCTTAATCGGAGCTATATTTTAATTCATTCTTCTAGGTGGCAGTTTGTAACTAGAAATCGCAAGAGTTCCCTTTATCAAGTGGTTACTGAATATCATAACACTATGCCTCTCAGGGATTTGATGTGAAAAGAGCACTTGCACTTTAGAAAAATAATTTACTCAACCTGCCTCAGCAGTTGTGTCCGGCCTGAGGAAATGCAGAGTGCTAGCCATAACATGAAGGCTTTATGAAATGTTACTGTAGGCACACTAACACACCAGGTGCTTCAATGAAGAATTTTAGTACTTCTTTAATGCACTGCAACAGCAATACAGAGCTGGTTTTTCGTCACTGTATAATTTGCAGTCGCACACACGACTAATTGTGTGATAATCAGTAATTACCCAGTACTCCATCTTGAATTTTACATAATTACTTTTAAATGAACGGCCATGTTTAATGAATGGCGATATAGAACACTAATGCATTACTCCGTAAGTTTGGTAAATGCTGGCTCAACACTGTAGCTTGTCTCAGAATTTCTATTAAGCAGACATGCTTCTGGCACTGAGCAGTTGCAATACCACAACTGCAATGTGTCCGCTAAAGTAGTGCGAAAGGTTTAACTTATAACAAATAATCAATTAGTTGATTATCACACAGTTCCTGATGTTTGCAGGAGCAAATAATGCATATATGCATCCAATATTGCTTACTTAACTCCACTTCTTTACTTGTAATCTCAACCAGAATATCAGTTACCCAAGCATTTATACTACGCAAAGTCGCAGTGCAGTCAAGGACAAGACTCACAACGATCCCAGAGGTACAACATGCGGTCAACGAGGATCAGCGATTCAATGACAGGTGCCAGGAGGAGGCGTAAGGAGTAGAACACGACGACATGCTGCCATTCATCCATTGCCAGCTCCAGTTCAGGTGAATCCAGATCTTCGTCAGGCAAAGGAAATGGGAATTTCTCCAGTGCTTTCCTTGCATACCTAGAAGTGTGGCCATGCAAATATAATGGCAAATACACTTAGATCGAACCTGAATATCTTGAATGATTCCCTATGCCAAAAGCTTATTTTCCTGAAAACTGAGCATAAAAGCATGTGTGCGCTTTCTTTATATATTGAAATCCCTCCCACTAGTGCGTTAAATGCATTGAAGAATGCGACATGTCACACCACAGTACCATCTTTAGAAATTTCTACAATGTGACTGCTATAAGCTTTTACACATGGTTGGTGCCATCAAGTAACATTGAAGCCAGACTTGTCACATGGCTGGTGTTATGTCTTATTTAGTTTCTAACCACACATAGGCAAGAAAAGTTGCAAAATGTGACAGTGACAGTTATAAAATGAACGTCAATGTAATTGAAAACAATACACTGAGAGTAACTCCCTGGCTACTGCCTCTCCAGTCACCTACAGTCACGAACAGTGCACCGTACAAACAGGGCTGCAATGGGTGCGCACCCACGCTGTGCACATATGCATTAAATTCCATTCTGGAACCCAAATCTCTGCAGATTGAAATCATTAGAAATCTCAGACCTCTCACTATATCCAGCAATCATCAAAGGTGTGTGGAAGGTTGTGGGCAGCATCATATTTGCATATTCTTACTTATCCCTTATTGGGCACCTTAGCAATTACTTGTCAGCGCAGTAGCACAGAGCATGCCTTTAAGTTCACACTTCAATGAAAGTCCACGGCATCTGCTATGATGGATGGTAATTTTAGGATTTGCATTTTATAAAGAACAGAAAGCTCATGCAACCAAGTGAGCAGATACCTACTGTGAAAACGTCAAACTAGCAGCATGCTTGACAGAGCCCAACCCACAGTGCCTCTGATCTTTGTAGTGATTCGCAATCAGTCTCTCTAGCAGGGCTCGGTAGCAGTGGATCTTCAGTGCCAATGGTGACTCTGTTCAGGTGAAATGGTCAGCGATACAAGACACGTCACTGACAGCATATCCCGATTACTCTGGATCCCAACGCTCCATGTGGTGCAGCTTCCTCAAGGTGCAGTATTGACAACAACCCCTCGTGTCCAATGCCCACACATCACGCATCATACATGAAATAATTAATTGACTTTAATAGATGTCTGCAAATACATCTTGCAACAGGTGCCAGAAGCCAATGAAGTGTGCAATGATTTGCAGCTTTTACATTTCAAGCGAGCTATGTCAACATAGAAACCCTCCACATTTCAGCGTGGCAGTTTCCAGGCAGCATAGCAAATTATAAATCTTTGTTTTAAACCATTCAAGGTGATCAATCATCTATATGCATCATCAAAGCAAAACTGGTTAGCATGTTCCAAGCAGCTGTATGGTATTATATAATACTGTTGATGCATTCCTAATTCATATGACCTTTTATATGCTCACAGTTACTTGAAGGGTCCTGAACCACTTTTTATCGAAGTGGAGAAAGACATTTGAGGTGAAAATAGGCTATTTCAGAAATACTTTGACGCAAAAAGTACTTCAATGCGTTCAGCAGAAGCGGAGTTATTGGCAATCAAACACAGCCTCCGCTGTGCTCCTCCTTCAATGCCTTGCACTGCGAAGGCTACGGCAGAGTGGGGCGGGGCCATAACGCTCCGCCTTAAAAACGTCACCGTGGCGCGCAGTTCAAGTTTCCAATTTTGGTGCTGACGCCACGCTAAACGTAAGCCAAACGCAGTTGTCCTCAGAGAGCCGCAGTGCACTTAGCCAGCGGACTCATGACGGCAACCCACGGTGGCCGGGGTGCAACCGACCGCAGCGACAAATAGCAGCCGCATATTGGAATGTGCTTTATTGCGCAGTAAAGCACACAGAAGAGAGTGAGGATCATGGCTTTCTTGAAATGAGAGCGTTTGAGAGAAAGGTGACTTTGCGCACTGCTTGAGAGCTCCACGCACCGCGTACGACAACAAAACTTGGCTGAGATGTTCACAGCAGCGTATGCTACCCGCGGACTATGTTATTTCACCAAGCCCGAGAGGTGGTTCAGGGCCCCTTTAAGTGCATTGAAATTTTCTGTTTTAATTATACAATTTGATGCACAAGTTTTCATGAATGATGTTTTTTCCCCCCTCTTTTCACAAAAAGATCAAGCACATTATCCAAAGTCTGAATATTATGTAATAATCATACAGCCAATAGAATACCTATACTAAGTGTCAGGAAGATAATCACACTATATGTTGGCCCACTAGTAAGATCGGCACAAATATAGAAACAATAGGATGTAGCATTCAGTTAAGGAAACATGTAATGTAAAACTATACATCCCCATAAAAGTGAAAATGTGAAAAAATTTCACCAAATGATGTTTTCAAATCTAATCATTTAGCTTGAGAGCAAGAATATCTTTTCCCTTCTTAACATCTCCACTTACACCACTAGTTTTCCAATTTAGTGCATGAAATGTTGCTTTATTACAAGTGTCCGAGTTGAACTATGCAAACTTGCCTGCTTGGGCCAGGTTTGTCTTTCTACGTGTTGATACAAAATAAGAAGAAAGATAAATATATCTTAGGAAACTGTGCAAGCAAAACTTTACCTTTTAATTTCTTGGTATACACTTCAAACGCATGACAAGCAACCTCTCGTGCTTGGTAGCTGAGCGCAGCAACATTCCCCAGGGCACAGACATGGCTGCTCATAGGGTACGCCATTTTCGTTTCCATTTCATCGCATCTGGCAAAACAAAGTCAGAAGCTGATGCCAACAAAACCTCAAAGAGCAGCTTTCAGACGTAGTGTACCTTAGCAAGTACACTGGTGAGTAAAATTATACAGACTGGAGGCTACGTGAAAAAAATATTAATTGCATCATGCCTTGTATGCGCAGCCTAAAACTGACAAGGAAACAATGTGAAACTCTGTTCTCTGTGATACCCTAACTGCAACACTCTATTTCAGACCTACACATTTTTTTCTTTTTTTTCCATGGAAACCATTGTCTCTTGTTTTGCTCATGGGGGTACCATTGGTAATTTTTAAAATAATGTCACTAAATATTTATTGCTTCAATTGAGGTGACACGATGAGATAGAGTATGCAAGAGGAAAGCCATGGATACTACTAGAGCTTAAATTATGGGGTTTTACGTGCCAAAACCAGTTCTGATTATGAGGCACGCCGTAGTGGGGGACTCCGGAAATTTGGACCACCTGGGGTTCTTTAACGTGCACCTAAATCTAAGTACACGGGTGTTTTCGCATTTCGCCCCCATCGAAATGCGGCCGCCGTGTACTACTAGAGCTCTTAAATTACTTCCTATTCAGTTATGTTTTTGAAGCCTTCATGCCATATCTACAACACCTAGGCTGTGGAATGCCACTCTCATGAGTAGCTCGTTATATCTGCATCTGCAGATGGTAAAATAGCCAATTTAGCTAGCAGAAATGGTTAAACAACAATCACAAATCAAGTACGGGGAGTTTTACCACCCTCATTTATTTATAATTATTTGCACACCAAGATTCTGTAGAGGCTAAATAAATACATATGACTCATATAGTCATCATTACATCTATATGAATAAAATCAAGAGTTTCGTCTAGCTCACCAAATAGAATTTTAAACCTAGCAAAAATGTGTTTGCTTTGTACACTGTGAAAACTTAAAACACCAAAGGAAGTTTTCTGTCAGCGTGTTAAGCTTTAGCATTAATGCACCACAGAAGAACAGCAGAACAGTGTGTCCTGATACTTGGCAGTGCTTTAGGTTATGGTCCAATAATGTATTTGATAGGAATACTTTCAGCAGAAATGGAGTTGCTGTTTACTGTTAGGTACTGTTTTGCGAGACTTACAATGACCGCATATTCTGCATCAAGAAAGCCTATTTTCCTTAGTGGCTTTACTCCATCCTGCCAATGCCTATTTTCCTTAGTGGCTTTACTCCATCCTGCCAATGCCGACCCAGTGGTTGTGCTTGACAGCTTGGAGAGGAACTTGTTCCCCGTACCCCCTTTTCTCACCAGATCTTCTCAGCAGCATTATGATCGGCTTGAACTTTCATAAATTGTGGGAAACCAAACCGGCGCACGTTCCCGTGTCGGGGCAATTATCTTCATCCCCAAGAGGCAGTTATGATCTTCCTGGAAACTCTACCTCTCAAATGTGGGAAACATGCCCGAGCGCTTTTCCCGTGACAAGATAAAATCACCTTCATCCCCAAGAAAGCGTCACCCCTCTACGACCTGAGCAGACACAAAGGCGAGCAACCAAAGGAGAGGACACGAGGGGGAAGAGGTCATCAACTTGACAACCCGACAAAGGCACTGACACTTCCACAAGTTCCCTGAAGGAGACGTCGGCTACACCACAAGACTGTGAGGGGTGATTTAAGGCCGTCCTGGTCCCCTCGTGTGAGACAGAACTGCTCGAGACTCGGATAGAGTCACAACCATGTACCAATGAAGTGAATACAATCTTTTCTATTTTTCATCATCACGATGCCCGCTTTCGTCACTGTTTCCTGATTCTTGCGGTGCCGACCCACCTCACCCAATCGAGATCGTATCAGCAGGAATACTAAAGCAAGGGCAGTGATTGTGGAAAGCCAAAATCACTGCCCTCTTGGTTGCTGAATCCCATGTTTTCTCTACAAGGCAAAGCAAATGTTGTTCTTGACAAAGCATGGTTGTTCTTTGAAGCGTGCAAGGTTCTATGGCACTAGCAGTGCTGAAAAAGATGCCACTGCCACACAATGAGAAGAAAAATTTTTTTTCTTTTTCAGAACTATAACAACCTTCTGGAGGCACACTTGTAGTTCCTGCTCCAATAACATTGGCAGAAAGCATGTCAAAATGTTTTCTGTTGTTGCATCAACAGAAAACACACCAAACACAATTACCATCAATTAATGATCATCCCAATAGTAATAAACACAAGCTATGCGCTCTATAGTACCTTCACAAGCCTTTAATGGCTTTATATGTAAGCACTCCTTTTCAAAACTATTTCAACATGCTGACTCATGACTGAACATAATCTGAAACACAATAAAAAGATCACATACTTGTCTTCGCTGAGCTTCATGTAACAGCAGCCAACAGAAACAAGGCCCCGAGCAGCAGGCGAGTCAGCAAAAAGCTGAATCATGGATGGGCCTAGATTTCCACACGTATGAAGACCGACAAGTACAAACTAAAATTGGTAAAAGAACAGAAAAAGAGAGACAGAGTGAAATTTGCTTAAAAATGCTGTTCCTGCAAGTACATACCAGCAGCATGATACGGGCCATTTACGCATCAAGTTTTTGATAATAAGGTGATGTTGCAGGTACTTACATCTTCTACACCAGACTTTCCTCTTCCCCATGCTTTCTCTGCCACCTGAAAAAAATAGACTAAAGTTGTCATATAATGAAATTAAGTTAAATGAGTATAGGGCAACACAATATGCTTGTTTGATATGTATTGTAAAAAATGGCATAGATGTTTCATTTAAACTGTAATTTTATTCGTTGTGAAATACTACAATGTATACCCTGAAGGTAGTAACGGTAGCAGCATAAGCTTTTGGAGTGCAAAAATGCAAGAAAAGAACTAGTATGCATCCAGTGCTTCTTCCTTTGAATTGAAATATTCATTCTATAATTTTCCGTGCAACAACCACCACATCGCTTACCTAAATTCCAGGCGGAGTTTGAAGTTGCGAACATTTTATGCAAATTTGGTGCTCCAAAAAGTTCTGCTGTACCTTCATGCTTTACATGTACAATAAGAAGAGCATGCATATCTGGACAGTTTTGCACTCTCGACACATTCTGTCACATGAGTAATTCTGATTAAACAATTTTAAGTTAAATAAAGAAGCAATAAAGCACACTAGAGCAACACATGGCCATGGTTCTGTGTCATCAGGACATGTCACGAGACCTGCCTTACAATGAGGCCGCAAAAGACTGACACAGACTAAAATATAGTATAGTGTCTCATAATATCCTATATGCTGCAAGACGGGGTAACTAGAATTCGCTGGGAAAGGCCTTTGTCTTGCAGCGTACATAAGTAGGATGATGATGATGTGTAGCAAGAGACAGTAAAGCAAAGCAGCTTTGTTCACGGTAGCAGAAACATGAACCATAAAACAATCGTGGCAGCAAAAAATGTGCACGCTGCATTCACTAAGCACACTCACAAAAAGATTCAAGAATGAAAGCAATAACAGCAAGGGGAGCACCTGTTCTAGTTCGGCAGGTGTCGTAGCCATAGAAATTTCTAGCTCGACGTGCCGAGGGAGATGGCAAGCTGAATCTGTCACTTCTGCCTCTATTTCCATTGCCTTTTTCTTCTGGACATGAAGCGCTGCCTGTGCAAAAAAAGAAAAAGTCATACAGATTACAGTCTCACGAAGCCAGGGACTACTTATCACCATAGCCTACCAAAAATACTAAATTTTCCTAGACATGCATGGCTGGGCCTGCCACTAGAAATGTTTTTATCTTTATATCTTAACTTTTAATGCAGGGTTATCTTTGCTACTGCAGCAACAAAATATCTGAACACTGGATATGGAACAATGCTATTCCATACATTATTTGCTTATTCACTTGAATATGCAAATGATGTTTCTGTAGAAGGATTTTTACAACTGCAAGTAAGCAGAGTTTCATTTGCTGCTCCAAATGTATCGTAGACCTCTCCCAAGTGTGTTCCACTGCTGTACACAGAAAAGTATGCCACTCTTATGCGTAGCTCGACACCCAACCACTAGCCGTTCTCGATATGCTGATCACCGCACTGCAGCTACTTCTTGAAACTTTTTACTGCAGTAGCATTATAGGAAAAATAGATACAAATAATAAATCAGTTGAGACTGATACAGTGTCCTTTGAAAGCTATTTTTATTAGTTTTGAGGTAATAGGTTGATTATTAAAAATGCAAAATGAAGGTCGAAGGTCAATTATTAAAATTTCGTGTCCAAACACCTGGCCAGAAAGTCAATGCTATGTCACTGATTCCAAAGTATTTTTTTATATTTGGGCTGTTGTGGCTGAATAAAAGTTCTTGAAACTTGCAAAGTTGAGTGTTTGGCTCTTTTGGAATACAGTGTAGTCCATCTTTGCTAACAAAATTTAACTAGGTCACAGGAGACGCCGTCAAAATCCATGACACCACAGTGAGCTGGTGCGGGAATTTCGAGCCAGCGTTGCCACCTGCCTTTGTCTTTTCTGGCTTATAGAGACTCCTTCCATGGTAAGAATGGGCTTTATCATATTGCACAAGGGCACTTTACTATTAGTACAGCTCAAACTATTTTTCTTTTCAGAATCTCTTTAAAGGATGTCACCTTCACCAGGCGAGCACTCCATGGCTTGGAAAGCACAAATTTTGTTGAAAAGGAGTGATGCATCTTCTAAGCAACTATATCTATTTCCTCAACATCCCAGCAAACTGCTTGGTGCTATCATAAAAACTGAGGCATCATAGGTCCTTCCCTAATTGTGGCAGCTCTCCGAATTTGCAAAGGCAATGCTTGCGGCAGTTGTGCGCCATGAATGGATGCAAAGAAAGGCACACCTGCTGGTCAAATCGCTGCGCTGACGTCAAGTGGCTGCCAACTAAGTCCACAGTGGCGACGTGCAGCTTCTTGTCGAGTGCCAACAAGCGAGCCAGATGGCCTTGCCCAGACCCGACATCTAGCATGTGTGAGCAGTCACACTTCTGAGCAAGCAACTCAATCACCTGGGTTGCAAGAACAACAGTTGATATAGACAAGCAATAGCTAGCAATGGGGCTAAAAGAAGTTGCAAAAAGGTCCATGCTCCCTCCCTGCCTTAGCTTGGACTGATCGGAGGGGGGATGTAATGATTTGCCTCACAATGGAATACATGAATGACTGAAGACAACTACAAGTGCTCCAAAGTAGCCAGCTTTCCCAGCCATTCATGTACTCAGCATGAAATAGCACAGAACAAGAGTTTAAAAGTACCCGAAAGATTGGACAGTTTCCGACTGGCACCGCAATTTTTTTCACATGCCACAAAATGCATGGTCAACCTTTACATCAACACATATTTGTCAGTTTTCCAGAATCCCCTGACTGAATGTATGAAGAGCTACAATGTCATTGCCAAGTTAACCACTACCAAAATATTCATGCTGCTTCCTTAGCAGAGATTTCGGAGCAATAAGCTCAAAAGGGGCAGAGTAAAATGTTGATTCTTTGTTTCTTTTCATTTACTGCACCTTTCTGCTCCTGTGTATAGGAAAAGTTTCTGTATCTTACTGCAACTGGGGTCCCAGACATAGAAATGCAATTTTGAAGTAAGTAAGCACACATCAAAAATACTACATATGCTATGATTACACGGAGTGTCATCCATTCCCATGCGACCATCAGCATAGCATTAATAAGGTGAGAAAAAAGCTTGCATACCATTGCCAACCTAATGATTTCATGCTGCTTCTTTACTTTTACATGCTTCCTAAAAGCATGAGTCAAATTCCTATTGCCACAGAGGTGAAAGGCTGGCCACTGCAGATTTTTCCCATCTGATGCAAGAAAGAAAGAAAGATGGAGGTGAGGCACTTCCATATTTTAGTGACTACAAAGCAAAAGCTCCAAATGCAAATTGAATAGTTTCCCCCCCTCAATTTGTCATTGCCACATCGCTGGGTAAGCTTGGTGGCTAAACATTTCTGCAGAGTAACCTGTTCATTTTGGTTTAATTTCTAATGACCTGAACAATGCTTCCAACCACAATTGGTTTCAGAGCCAGTTTGGCTTCTTCCTCATGGGCTGAAGATGAGATTGGAATAAGCCCAGCTCAAATGCACATGAGAAAGGAAGCAGGCGCTGACAGAAGTCCCTGCTCATTCTCCAAGCATAGTCTTCCATATCTGGTATTACTGATGAACAGGAAAAATGAAAAGTGGGACAGGAGGCAATAGTGCAACTGAGGCCATACTAGTGTTTTGCATCAACAATTAATTGCAATAGCGAAGCACAGGCTGTGAAGATTCATAAATAATGAAGCCATGTATAAATGGCTCACCTGGCTCAACCACTGGATCGCTCACTCTCGAATTTCCCAGAAAGGTGGCCATTCCACGATACTTTTCATTTCGTACCATGTTTGTGTGTAATATAGTTGCCTCTTTAATCCAAAATAAGTCTGAAGTTGTGGGTTGTCCGTGGCAATGTCGCTAAACATTGCATGTTTAGTAATGCCACAGCACCACTGTTCCTATCACTGAGGCAATTACATTTTCTACGTTTCCCTAGGTTTATTTTATTCCAGACAAAACAGACAAGTGAAAGACGGCATCAAACACAGTGCACTGTGAGGCGCCACCTCTCCTACAAATCTGAATGCAACCAATCAAACAGTTTAGCCTGAAGACCTATTTATACCATAGGCTCCTTTGTTTACGCAACAACAGCAAAATTATCTTTCAACTAATTTTTACTTCTCATCAATGTTTAAGGCTGCTCTGATGCACTTTGTCAATTACCTGAGGAAAAAGTCAGGTGGGCTCTGAAACAGCAGTACAAACCATGAACAATATAGATTACCGTTTAAAGATTGTTTTTCATCTACATATAAAGCTGCAGCGACTCTGATCCGTCATCAATAAACTATGAAGAAAAAGATGAGTTAGCTGTGAAAGGTTTGGCAAAATTGATACAATTTTGGCTGGGGACGATGTGCCGTCCACAACGTTTGTTGACCTTGATCTTTTAATACTTCACGCCACAGGGCAACAGCTTATTTTACTTGTACCTTTTAGAGGAAAACTTATCAATGCCTCTTTTAAAAGGGATGTAATAGTCCTTAGTGGACTCATAACTTTGAGGGGGGAAATTAAGATGTATTCCATTGAGAAATTGTTTAACATCGTTTGACAACTCTAGAAGGATGTTGCGAGATTTCGAAAAAAAAAAAAAAACATCTTCTTTGTGTCAAACACGCACAGTTCACTCACCGGCGCGCTCATTTGGTGGCAGAAGAGGGATGTCAGCTGGTGATGCGACAGGGCTCCGGTTGAGCGCAAGCAGTCTGGCTACTGGAGCAAGACACATCAGCGACAGCGGCCATACTGAGTGCTTCCTGGGAATAAAAGCAAGTTAAGAGGTTCGTCAACGCTCGTACTGAAACGCGAGCTTTTGCAAATACGCGGGAAAGCGTGGATCTACGCGGGGTTAATTGTTTGCAGCGCGCACGAAGAGAGGATCGTCCAAGCATATGTGTTACTACGCTTCTCAAATAAGCGTCGCACCTCAAATAAGCGTCGAGAAAAGGGACGCGCGCCAATAGACAAACAACGAGAGCAACAGTTAGCTGTACACGGTCGAGAAAATTAAGTCGGATAAAGATCAGTGGGATAAACACATATGGTGCCTCTGTAAAGCGACAGACATAAAAGGGTTAGCTGGTGTACGTACTGTGCAGGCAGTCCCGTTTCTAGCCAGATGGAAAGATCGCTCAATTCAATGGTCGACAGTGTCTTCTGCCACGAAGACGGTAGTTTGTGCCACTGCTGTTCAACGAAGTAATCCTGCGAGCACGCACGCATTGGCATCCACGCAGACGCCGAGAAAAATACTCGGGGTTGCTAAGCGCGAAGAGTAGTTTAATACTTACCAAGACATAGGCGTCGTTTAGCCAGGAGTACTGAGACAGAAAAGTGCCCAAAAGTGTAGCATACTTTCTGACATCCGAAACATGCTGCGCGTCGCAAACAAGCGGGCACATGGCAGACGTAAACACGAACTGAAATCTGCTGATGATGATAGTACCGTAATGATAGCAACAATAATACGCGTCATAATAATAATAATAATAATAATAATAATAATAATAATAATAATAATAATAATAATAATAATAATAATAATAATAATAATAATAATAATAATAATAATAATAATAATAATAATAATAATAATAATAATAATAATAATAGCACATGTTCTGGGGGCCACTTTTTCGCTCGCTTTGCTGGCGCATTTATGGGCACGCACGGCAGAAGTGCTTTATTTCGATGAATATATGTCGTTCGCCTGCTTAAAACAACTCTACTTGGTTGGAGGAACGTCCCTTTATATTTCTGCCGACAATCCATCGACAATCCGATTGACTCCGACGCGGCGAGCAGCGGTAAGCGCAGCGCGCCGTCTGCTCGAGCAACGACGCGTTTCTCTCGTGTTCGAAATGACGGTATTTTGACTGTAAGTGTCATGAAACCTTCTACCTGCTCAGGATTTGGCGTCTAAATAACAAAAAATTGCACGAAGCTCTCTTGCCCCAGCGCAGGTACACTGTAGCGCAGGCGCGCCGTCGGAGGACCTTACACCGTGTAATAATAATAATAATAATAATAATAATAATAATAATAATAATAATAATAATAATAATAATAATAATAATAAACGAAAGTGCAACAAGGACCCTGAAAATGAGCAGCGTGTCTATTCGTCATTCGCACTGCGACTCACGTGACTTCCGCTTAACACATGTCATGGCTGGTCATGACTACAGTGTACTAGAATATTCTAGTACACTATACCATGACCAACGCCTCCTAAAAAAGGAGGCATTGCCCCAGAACACCCATATAAACCACGATTGCCATGACATGGCAATCGTGGAACTCCTGGGTGCTTAGGGACATAATCGCTTAGGGACTTTTGAGGCACTAGTCTGGCACGAGACGGTCTTTGGAGGGACTGCCAGTCGTTTGTGTGCAAGCGCGAGGACAAGCGGGTGCGAGAGAGAAAATTGCGTCCGCGCTTGCGCAAGCGGATACTGCTCTCGTTTGTGCCCCGGTGCCGCGGCGGAAGCCGCGGTGCCGGGCGCCGACGCGAAGCGGCGGTCGTTGGGGTGTTGCGGAGCGCAGCGTACCAACACCCCAAATACAGAAATACTGCTCCAGTCAGGTAGACTGCTCGCCCACCAGCACACAAAGCACTGAATAAATCACAATCCACCACTTGGCGACTACTTCAGACGCGAACTTTCCCAAACCCCGTGCTATACCACCGAATTTACCCCGATGCATACTCCCCACTCTGCAAAGCCTGCGAGGCCCGCGCTGACCTCGATCACATCATCTGGGCATGCCCGAAAGCTACACCCACCAACACTCACTGCACTAACACTACACACATCATAACTACGGCCGAGCAGTGGGAGACTTTGCTGCTCAGCTTGGACCCAGAAGAGCAGCTCTGGGCCGTCCGGATGGCCGAAGACGCCGCCAGAAAACAAGGGCTGGCCGCCGTCTGAGGAAGGGGAGGCCTGGGGGTTAGTCTCCCAACCCCCGCCGCCCCCAGACCCCATCATGGACAAAATAACGTTTTATCTCTCTCTCTCCCTGATAGTGAGATTATATTTGGATCATCAAAACAGTGATGCGTTTATTTAGGAATACCATCGATCCCTTAACAGCAACCACAGTTGTGCGCCTATCCACCAGCCTGCAGCATGTTCTCCGTTTCAACGCCGGCGGCAGGAAGCCAGCGTCGCGTAAACAAACCTCAAGTCTCGGAAGCCAACGTTATGGACAAACGCCATAGGTCAGCAGTGTAGGAGAATACTCACTGACACTCACTCACCATAATTTTTTCCAGGCCCCGCACTCACTCACGTTCACCTCCACTCACACTCACAGCATTCACTCACTCGCACTCACTGGCGCTCACTCGCACTCACACTCACCTCCACTCACACTCACAGGCACTCACTCGCACTCACCTGCACTCGCACTCACTTCCACTCACACTCACAGCACTCACTCACTTGCACTCACTGGCGCTCACTCGCACTCACACTCATTGGCACTCACTCGCACTCACGCCTTTGAAATGAGTGGGAGTGAGTGTGAGTGGGTGCGCCAACCTATGACAAACGCATACAAAACGAGCAAAGGAAGTTCTCCACCATAGTACCTTGAATAGTTCGAATGTCAGCATCACTGAATTGTTGAGAAATACGAGTTTTACACGACCAGAGTTCACCGACATCGAAAGCTGTCATCCACACCACCACTACTGCAAGGATTTCCGCCACTAGAACAAACGCTAGAATAATAAAGCGTGGCCCAGCGTGGGCCACACACTGCCAGACATTCAACGCACCTTGTAAAAAGTCCCTAAACGATTCGGTCCCTAGGCACCTAGGAGCTGCGCTCCACAAGGTCGCTGCGTCTCCACGATTGCCATGACAACATGTGTTAAGCGGAAGTCACGTGACCCACAGTGCCACGCCCCTGCTGTACCTACTAGCAATTGTAAAGTCGCAGACCGGCTAGACCACACGTGGGCAACACGTGGGCACATAGGATCATGATAGAATCACGAGACTCTGCGGCATGCCAAATGGCCCAGAAGAAGCATCGCGGTAACATTCCTTTCTTGTTTCCGGCTCACAGGTCGTGGATTAAGGGTAGTCATGGTAATAAGAACAGAGGCTTCTTCGGGTTTTTGACGGGCTACTCATTAATACTCCCCACCATAACATACATTTCACAAATCGCTGTTTTATCTGCAATTGAGCTATATGGTATCTACATGAAACGTGCCTCGATACATGTTTACACTGTAGGTCCTGTAGCAACCCACAGAAAAAAGAAAAAAAAAAAAGAGGGGGGAGGGGAAGAAAGAAAAGAACACTTGGGTGATCCCACCATGCATGGAACCAATGCAAAATATCCTTGTCACAGCACACTCTTAAATGCACTTCAGTTGGCACAGTCAAGTGCTGTGTGCATTACACGTTCCGTTATTGAAATGTCGAAAGTCAGGATGCCGTGACGTAAAATTGCGAAAAAGATGCGCCGGTCGTTGTTGGCAACGGTAAACCGAATCTGCCAAGCCTTTGCCCAAGAGGGCCGCCTCCACAACGCCCCACGTCTTCTCAAGCAACAACAACCTGCTAATTGTCGCGGTATGTGTTGCGGGCCCCTTTCAAACGGCAAAGCAGATTCGCGACAACCTCGATTTAAACGTGAGTGCCGGCTGATTAGGCGTCATCAGGAAGAAGCAGGCCTCTACAGCAGCATCGAGCTTCTCACGGGAATCAACAACACCAAATGCAACTCAACCCCAGGAATGTTACAGACGGCATTACTGTCAAGATGCTTGCCAATCTACCGGCACAACAACAAAATAGTCTTCTGGAAGACATAAACACAGTTTAGAAAACAGGCCAGATTCCACCCAGCTGGAAATACACCTCTGTTATACCGATCCCCAAACCTGGCAAATCACCCAACAACCCAAAACATTTCTGACCTATATCACTGACCTCATGCGCAGGCGAAGCCATGGAAAAGATGGTTCTCGCACGGCTTCACTGGCTCCAGGAACAAGAACAAACATTAGACCCGAGAGCCATAGGCTTCAGCCCTCATATGAATACACAAGACGCTATGAATATGATCTACCGAGATGTATATGCCACAGAAAGTACCAACCAACTCAGAGCAATGGTGGGACTTGATGTAAAGGGCGTCTTCGACAATGTCACCCACACAGCTGTACAAGAAAGCCTCCGAAGACTTAAACCAGGCCCGCTCATGACACAATACATACACAACTTTCTTCACGATCACACAGTTAGCATTAAGGTAAATGGAGAGGAATATCAGAAGCGTTATCTCACGCGAGGAGTCCCTCAGGGATCCATCTTATCCCCAATTCTCTTCTCCATGGCCTGAAACGGTGTCAGCGCGCAGCTGTAAAACATACCTGACTTAGGATACGGCATCTACGCAGACGACATTACACCAGAATGAAATAAATGTTTCTCTCTCTCTCCCTCGGTCCAAAAACCCCTTCTCTCCGCTCGACACTGCCAGCTTGTTCGCCGAGCAACATCTCGATCACCTGGTCGGCAGCTGGCTGGAACATAGTGGTGTTCAGCGACAAGAGCACCATTCTGCACACGTTGGGATCAGCAACAACAAGTTTGGCGGCCTATCAATTATCGGTAATCTTTATCTTCCTTGATGTTCCTGGATGAATTTCACTCAATAATAAGAAGCTGCTGGTTATCACCAAATAATTTATAAAAGCGGGTCTTAAAAACTAGCAACAAAAATTTAAGAGGCTTATTTCTTTATTCTTTACAGGTATCACCAAGGTTATGTGCATGGTGTGCAATGCAGTGAGCGCTGTGCGGTGAACATGTGGGGCATGTCGTGGGAGGGCTTGGGTTCCATAAAAAGGATAGAGAGGTGTTTCAATGCCGAGTTTTACTGCGGCGTCATAGACTCCGTAACGATGCCCTTTAATCTAAATAGGCCATTTCCGGATGGGTGTTTTGTATTTCAGCACAATGGAAGTCCCGTGCACCGCTCTAAACAAGTTAAAGCTCTTTTGGAACATAGAGGACCTATGATTCTTGACTCGCCTCCAAACTGCCCTAATTTAAACATAATTGAAAACATCTGGGCACTGATGAAAAAATCGCTGGCAAAGAAACGCTTGCACAACTGCAGTGGTGATGAGTTGTGGGCGGCAGTCACTGACGAATGGGAGCGGCTGCGTCAAAGTGACGTGGTTGCGTCCTTATACGCCTCATTTCCACATAGGATCCCTAGCGTAATTACAGCCAACGGAGGCTTTGGTAGGTACTAAAATAAATTTTAAACGTGAAAATAAATGTGCGAAAATAAATGTGTTTTTCTTTTCGTGTGCTTTTATTATTTGATGCTGACTGTGTGCACGCTCATGTCACCACAATAACTAAGGAAATCAGGGCTAACAAAGTATGACACAAATCTGTTCACAAAAGTATAGTTGATTTCGTCACTCAAAGCGCCGCCGATCCAGTGCATCACTTTGAAACGTAAGCGGGTTTCAAAATAGTAAATTTCCAGATAAGCGAAATCAGAAGAAACACACGTGCACTAGCAGAACGGTCTATTATGCGGCAGACGAAACTGGCTGATTCACACGGCAGCAGCGAAGAGCACTTTGGAAGACATGTTTTATCTCGTCGCAGCATTCCGTTCTTGCGGCTGGGCCGCGCCACCAGTATCTGTCGTCTGCTGTTATTTTGTTTCAGCTTAGGCTGTCCATGACTGTACATCAGGTTTCAAGCACTCTTGAATTACTTTGCTATGCTCATACATACACTTTGTGCTTCAAACATGCTAGAAAAGTTAAGTGCAGGTTGACTTCAATGCTGTCAGTGTACAGGATTATAAGCATACGGTTGTGACAAGAGCCTATAGAAAAACATATATATATATATATATATATATATATATATATATATATATATATATACATGGTTATAATTTCTGTTAATTAGAAACCAGGTCGTACCCCAGCCTTTGCGAGAACTGCAGTCTCATTGGTGTCAGCATTACTAAGGGCAACAGCAACATAGAGCAATAATTCAAGATGCCCAAACTTGTTTCGGAGCCTTAGCTTTTAATATACTTGTCATTCAGGATTTTTCCAATACTTTTTATGAAACATTGTATGAAACATTGTATGACACACCTTCTGCCATGTATGTTGCTCACACAGGTTCTTTACATATACTTTTTTGCTTGTACATGCAGCCTCCAACCCCTCCAACATTTCCCACAAATCTATGGAACGTGCCACTACCAATGCATATTGTCATTATTGGCCTGACGCTTACAACTGCCAGTGTCACTGAGATTGGCCCCTCCCTATGATGGACGATAGGAAAAAGAATGGAATCAAAGCAAAGGAATCGTTACATACAGCAGCCCCTAGTCTCTCTATTTTGGTCATACCTAAAGACATGTGGAAGAAGAATGAAAATAAAATCATGCCTGCTATAAGATTTCTCAATAAACACACGGCTTCAAAGTTTTTAGCACCGTGCTCCTGCGTCATTTTACATAACGTGCTTCTAGAGATATGTTCTAGAAAGATCACTGCCACTGCTTTTAGTAACCCATCCTATAGCAAGTGCATTGTTTGCCATCCCTTGTACCTTCTCTTTTATTCCCCTTTGACAATGGGGCATCAAGGTTGCCATTCCAGTGGCACAGAGGCCTATTTTATGCAGCAGTTGAGTACTGTTTGCTCTTCTCATGCCGTTCAATGCCACTTAACTGTTCAGGTAAATTTCCACAAGTTATGTAATAGATTATGTGCGATACTCTGTGATAATTCTTCAGAAAGGGCACGAAGGTAATTCCTTTCTTAACGAAGTCAATGCAAATTGTTTTTTTTTCTCCTCCTTATATTCCTCTCTTTCTTTACATAGACTGTGAGAGGGACAAATCCACATTGTCTAAAAAAAAAAAGAAGCGCAGAATGGCGGAAATAAATATCTTATTAATTGCAATGCATAGTTTATTGTAATGCCTCATAAGCCCCCAAGACCCAGTCTGCTTTTCAATATTAACTGGGAAGTTATCATGTAATCTACATGCCTAGATATAAGTCGGATGGAAGGGAAACTGTATGAAGGTGATTTAATCTAGGGGTGTGCAAATATTTGAGAATTTATAATATTATCGAATATTATATTTTTTAATATTCATATTGTTACGGCGCAACCGAGAGTGGCGCCACTCAAAAGGAGACGATTTGACATGTGGATACAGTGTACTTAATGTGGAGGCGGAATCGGTCTCGACAGCCATCTTGTTTATGTATCGTTGCCGCTCTTGTATATATTGTAAATACATCTTTATCTGTGACTCCCGCATTAATTGTAACATATTCAATCCGAAAACTATAGTATTCGAAAATTTTCGAATATCCGAAACAATTGCCGAAAACACAACGCAAAAAAAAAAACACGGACACGAGAGAGCGACACGCACACAGCGCTGACTTACAACAGTTTAAACTGTTGCAAGTCAGCGCTGTGTGCGTGTCGCTCTCTCGTGTCCGTGTTTTTTTTTGCGCTGTGTTTTCGGCAATGAATCACCAACACGCCCAAGCTTCCACGCTAAATCCGAAACAAATCCTATATATTGCTGGCTGTGCGCGAGCAAACACGGCTCTTAGCACTTGCTTCTATCTAATCTATAAATATGTCTCTAAATTGGTGCTGAATTTTCTGATAATTTCGTAATGCTGGCGAAATTTTGCCTGTAAATCACGCTTAGCCACTTCACGCTGAAGCTTGGCGAAAAAGCCAGCCTCTCAGTAGCAAGGAGCACGGATTTGCGGACAGCGAGGGTGCACTCTTTTGCAGCGCCACCCACAATTCTGAGCTTGTTGCTTAACAGCAAGTGCGATGAGTGACGACTGGCACAGAGTCTTGTGCCTCCGAGTTTACGGACATTTTATGTTGTAGAATAAGACACAGGTAGGCGAGAACAGTGGGAATTACTCATTTTGCCAAGTAAACATAAGCCAAATACACAATATTTTAGTATCAGTGCAATCTCAATGGTACGAATCTCACGGGGTCACGGAAAATATTCCTATTAGCCGAAAATCGTATCATCAAAACACAATTAAAACTAGCTACAATAGAGAGTCAGAGGCGAATTCACTCAGGCACACACGCACGTAAAAAGCATTTACAGTATAGACCACGTATAACGTAGCCGATTATGGTGCAGAACTGGCTACAACGCGGCCTTTCCCGACTCCCGTTTACCCTCCCATAGAACTCCATGCATACGCATACCGCTTACAGTGCAGCCGCGTGAGACGAAATACCGGTTATAATGCGGCTTCCGCGGTAACATCTCGCCGACAAGGACGGTAGCGAGCACGCTTCTCAACGAGGTGCGCCCACCGATGGGAGAGGAGATCAACGAGGGCGATGCGGAGGAGGTGCACGAGACGCGGAGCATGAGTCCAAGAGCGATAAAATCGTCGCCGCGCGCCGTGTGTGCGAGTGAAAGCGCGCAGGGGACGCGCGCCTTCACGGAGAGCAAACGCGACTGCCGTCGCGTGAAAGGCCGTGGGGGTATGGGAGGGAGGGAGGGGGGCGACGCTGTGCTGCGGCACCAAATGCGTATCTTGCAACCGGGCGCAAGGGCAACTGGCTACGCAATCTCCCACGCGAAAGGAGCAAAGCGGGAAGGCAGCGCGGGAGGGAGGGAGGGGGGGGGGGGGCGGCTTCTACTCTGTCAACAAATGCGTTCTTGTACTTTGCACCTGTGCCGGTGTTGTCGCGCGCACCGTATCTTGAAAGCGATCTACACACGGCTCTGACCTTTGTATGCGCTTTGCTTACGCCGCTTAGTTTCCGTTGAAGCGATAGACCGCACGAACCTTCACTCGCTGCGGCGGCTGCGCTTCCCCACGCCTACGTGGGGAAAAGCACGAAAGGAAAATCACAAAAGCAACAAAAGCGCCACCGCTTCTAACTCTTCGCGCCCAGTCACGGCCTCCACGCTGTCCGGCGCCGCGCCCGCGCACCAAAAGAGAAAGGGAGAAAGCGCGTGACTGCACACTGTTCTCTTTCGCGGCCGTCGGTGGGGTGGCGTTTATTCGTATCAACCGAGGCGGGTCGAAAATCGATTCGTAACAACCGTTCTTTAGCACGTTGCAAAGTAATGGGGCTCGGCCAGGACCACAGAAAAATTCGTATCATCTGGAAATTCGTATTAGCCGTGATTGTATCATCGAGATTCCACTAATGGCTCACTAGACAAATTTTTTACCATTGACAATGTAATTGCGATGCTGCAAAATGTTAAAATAACTCAACTAGCTAATAAATGCAGGTGCATATTATTATTCAATATTCAATTTAACATTCAAAGATAAGTATTCATATTCGATTTGTATCCAAAAAATTTTATATTCGTACAACCCTAGTTTAATTACATTCTTATCATGAGCTTTCGAAGAAATCGACACTAACTTGATCTAGACCGTTGTCTTGTCGCAGATTGCGAAAAGCAACTGTGAAATGCATTTTGAATATTGCCAGACCACACGAAAATCCAAGATGCATCATAAGCATGGCAACACAACACACAATGCTGCATTTTTATCAGTGTGTTGAGGGAAATAAGTGTTTTTTAATATAATAAACTTGAGAACACCATTACTTATTCCACATAGATGGTAATGCAGCTTTTGGCACACACATATAACCGTAGTATTTAAACAAACGATGGGTTTTTCCTGTTCGTAATATACCAGTCGGCGATAAGAACCGACTTGAAAAGTGATTGTGTTCCTGAGCAGATTTCAGGTCTTGGGAGGTTAATGCACATCAGTTGAGACAATTCTATCTTAAAAAGGGCAAGAGAGATCACTTGTTTAAGAGATGAAAAGACATTGGCGCAATGTTGTACCGTGTTTTGGGTGCAAGTACAATCTACCAATTAAGCTTGACTTTTTCTTTGTATAGTGTATTTTTAGGCCTTTCACAAGCCTCTGGAGAATAGTATTTGTCTTGCATAATAGATCCTGTCGCCTCAACGGGAAGCACACTTTGTTCCTCAATGCACTTGCATTCCAGTCAAAGAAACAGTTTTTCTCTGGCAAGTTCGTTCTCATCCGGCCTTTGCACCGCAAATTTCACCTTTACCGAGCCACTGTTCTGGTATGGCCAGTATTGCTTTTGCTCGATTCCACTCTTTTCCTATTATCGACTATTCAAGGCCTGCTTGAATGATAATGTATGATAACGTAGACAGTGCGCCGCATCGACCATCAATGAAGTGTGAGAAAGAACAGTATTAGAATAGCATTGTTACATTAGATTTTGTCATCTCTTGGCAAGCTTGACGAGACATGATGGACACAAGAATGTGCAAAACAACAAGGCTCCCTTTATTCCAGTCTCGCCTAAGAGAACAAGACACGCAACGGGAGACACAGCATTGCAGTGTGCATGCAAGCAGGCAGCAACACTTTGCAAAATAAAAAAAACTCAACACGCTGTAACACCAATACTAAAAAAATAAAAACACCACAACAATAGCGGGAAGTGCATTCACATCGGGCACAAGGGTACAGTCGTTGCTGCTAAAAACACCCCGAGCATCCCAAGTGTGTTCACTCTGGCACTCATGTGGGGCTCCATTTGCTCTCCCACTTATCGCCTTTTTATTCCAGGCATTGCACAATCACACCGACTTGCATAAAATGTAGCTCTGCCTGTCCGCTGGGTCGGCATCTTGGAGCCGGTAGTCACGCCTCACCAACATTCTGGTTCAGGCAGAAAGAACGGTGGGTACACGCCCACGTGTGAAGTATCCCTTTGTTGGCGTGCATTCGGTAGGTCACACCTTGTGGTTTGCCGTGGTAGAGAGAGCTGTGACCTGCTCTAAGACGCTCTCGATGAAGGGCCTCTGCAAGCAGTCCACTTCCAACATTGTGCGGATAAGTCCGTGAAGCCCTCCGGAGTATCTGAAACACACAGCAAAGACACACGTGAACTCTTTATTGTTTCAAGGAGTCCACTTATATTTGAGCTGGCTGGTCCATGACTGGAACAGCAAGAAAACAGTGCCAAAGATGGCGTCGTGTGCATTATGTCCTTCACATCCTATTGCTTGTTGTCTGTCTTGTCTTCACTGTTTCCATCTGTTTTGATGCATTGCTGCTTGAGTTCCAAACGGTTCAGCATAAAATCAGCAGCACATTGCTTTCTCTCATTGTTCAGTCATTTGCAGTTGCTTGTTTGGTTGCACCCTGCTTACACTGCACCAGGTTTGAGGTGTTGCAAATCAGTTGTACAGGGTTTTTCATTGTTGACTGGTCACCAACTACAAAAAAATAAGGGATTCTGGACAAAATAATGGCTTTTTCTGGCAAAAATTTTAAGGCCAGAAGGCCTTATAAAGCTAGGTTATAAGGATTTTGAGATTATCGCCAATTCTGATATAGCTGTCCTTGCAACCAAACAAACAGACGTTCTATGTAGTCTTGATGCACGGTGCTTTAGAAAGACAAGTCCTGGTGAGAAAATGGCACGTGAAATACTACCGCATTTTGCTGCAACTTTCAGTAAGGGTATATAAAAAGTGGCCTCAAGATTAAGTACACAAGCATTGACTATTGATGAACTTTAATGGCCAAGTGCAACGGAAAAATCACTGTGGCTAAATTGGTAATAAATTAGTAGTACTATATATAAGACTGAAGTAATCTTGGCAAAGCTGCAGGGCTGGCAATAGTCTAATTTTCTTATTAGTAGTCTATAAATAGTGCCTAATCAGACGATGCCTGCACCTGCAGTTAGCAGCTATGAGTGAGCAGCCCAATGGCGTTTTTTTTTTTTTTCTTCATTCTCGGTATCAAAAACGCCTGTTCTTGCGAGCCTTTCATGATACGTCCACTTGCTTTTCAAACGTATAGCTTTGCATGGAGGCTGTTCTGTATGTGCACAATCTGAATCTAAACTTTTTTCTTCCTGTTCTTTTTTTTTTTTACTATATTTCATTGCAGTTGGCCTTTAAGTTCACACTTGCTACATGTGCAGTAAGGTTATTAAGTGCATTAGCGAAATGAGCAGCTAAAAAAAACTCATTGGTGATTATCGCTCAATTTTTTATATCTACAAATACTACAACTTTGGCCCCAAAGAATTATCACCGTCTTCTATCCCATGTCTTTGATAAAGACAGTCATTCCTGAATTGCTTGGCTTGTCCCATTGCAATATATTCCACCAAACTGTCAGGGCAAAACAGCTGCAAGATGGCATCTTCAGAAGTCCAAATTTTCAGATTGCCATTGCAAACAGTATTCAGCATAAATTTGACCTTTGCATCATTTCAGTCTTGGCTCTCACTACATAGCCTCCACACACCTCGAGAACCCAAGAGAAGGAGAAGTGCTCTTGCTGAATACAACTTCTGTTATGTGTTATGTAAACCTTCATAATTATACATGCACCATTTCCAACATTAATTAATTAATTTACTTCATACATACTGCAGGACATGGGAAAGTACATTGCATCAAAATATGAATGACAAACTATTTTATACTGCAGCAGTATTTATACTGCAGCTAACAACAAAACATAGCTAAGCAGTACAGCAAGAGGGTGTGGCCTTCCTGGGGCAGCCCTTAACGAAGAAGAGTAATAAAGAACAACACTGCAGAAGCAGAAGCTACAACAACAAAAAGTACATTGAAACCAATTCAAAACAAAATGTGATGTCTGTAGACAATGTTTAAAATCACGACACATACTGACAGACACATTTTTCAAGCATAGGAAGAAAATTGTCAAATGAGCAAAATTTAGTATCTTTGGGCAATGAATTCAAATCTCTGATTGTCTGCGGAAAGAATGAATACCTGAATGTGTCAGTGTGGAACCCATATTCAATTGAATAAATAATTGAAATGAATATGAAAACCTTTATTAGGTGCATGGGAACATTTCCACCAGGTTTGTCTTATTTTTTTTCCTCCTTTATTTACACCAGGAGCTGCATCCTTGATCTCTTCTTGGACTAGGGTGCTGAAGTTTTAAACAGTGTGCTAAGGCTCTCCCACGCAAACAGAAAAGCATGCGAAGACATGAATAAGAAGGACTATTTTTCAATAGCAACAGTTTTCATTGACACTCTGCGGAAGAAGCCAAGGCTAAACGCTAGCACATTTGAGCACTAAGTGCTAACACATATAATATTATACATCTAGGCAGCACTAGCACCATAACAGCATGATTCCCAGCAAAACTAACTGGGCATGCATCTGAGCAGGGCCTCGACTCACGGGCTGTCTGAAGGAATGTCCACGTGGCCGCTAAGTACAGCCAAGGCCACACTATCGCCCCGCTCGTGGGCCGCCTCAAATGGGGACCGGAAGAAGCACATGGCATACAGGCAGCAGCCCAGGGACTGCAACAGAAACCACACAATTTGGTACCATGTTACCCAAAAATAGTGTGCATGCATATATGCTCCAATAATGAACATAAGGCCCTCAACATTCAGGTGATGCTTACACTTCGAAGTTCAGCGGTGCTCAACATAAAGCATAAATGATGTACCGAGAAGATATGTAAATTTGTTGCTCTCATGACTGAGTTTAAAGGATACACAAGAGCGAGTTGTTGGCAAAGCAAAGTGGAAGCCATTCATTTTGTAAGGCAGACTCTGTTTCGATTGGCTAATGGAGGGATATGGGGCCTATTTGGAGAAGTATCCATTTTTGTCCAAACCAAACTAAGTCCAAGATGGAACTTTGCCAGACCTCTTGACCTTCCGGCCACTGACTGCATGGCAACTCTATGACAACAGGTGAACTCGACTTCTTTACGGCACTGCAGCGACATTGCACTTCCCCTCTTGTACTAGTTTACTCTTTAAATCAAATTATGAGGTTTAAATGCACTGAAACAACGCACATGTCATGAGGGACAACATAGTGACGGCTCTCGGAATAAGTTTCGATTCCCTTGGGTTGCACCTAAATCTACCTACATGAGCATTCTTGTTTTCTACCCCCATCGAAATGCAGCCTTCAGCACAGGGAATTTTAACCTCTTACCTCATGCCGAGCAAAATGCTATAGCCACTGCAGTAGGCTACTGGTTTAATTTTGTGCTGAAACAAAACAAACATGGCACATGGCATCTGCTTGCCCCTCTCACCTGAACTTGTCATGGACCTGACTGACTGCACCAAAGTTTAGGAACATATGACTGTTTGTGGCTGTAACAGAAGCTCACCTTCCAAACTGGCCAAACGCACAGCGGCCTTATACCATACAGGGAGCGAAATGCACACATGAACAAACTTCATGGCAGAGACAAAAGAAGCAAAAGGGATGCCTGCTTAACATAGCCAAAGGCAGCACGTACCCATATGTCGACTCGCTCATCTATTGATGTACGGCTTTCCACGTTGAACAGTTCAGGAGCCCTGTACGACATGCTGCATTTCTCCGTAGCTAAGTCCTGGGAATGTAACACGAGACAAAAGTGACTGCAACTTGACACCACATTTGTCATGCATATATAATAAGGCATATACAGGGTGTCCCAACTGTCATATGGGAACTGCCATACGGGCTCTGTATGGCAGCATCCCCCCCCCCCCCACACACACAAAGAAACAGATTCTCGTGTTGCAACTCATATTGAGTGCGACAGTACCATTTTGTACACCCACAATCCCAAGAATGGGGTCAATGAGGAAATCATTATATCACTATATTATTATATCATTATGAGGAAATTAACAATATGCACGGCAAGTTGCATGTAGAGAGAAAGATTAAGGTGCTATATTCTGATTTAATTCGTGCCACCTAATTGCTGTGAGCAAGACAAAAAAAAAAAAAAAAAAAGCATGCAAGAGAGAAGACAAACACAGGCACTATTGCACATGTTTGATCTTTTTCTTTCTGAGGGAAGTTTCCTGTTTAAAAATGTTTGGCCAAGTGGCCCAACAACAGGTTCTGACAATTGCAACTGGCCATGAAGTTCACGCACACGTGATGATGTCTAGTGTTTTTTGCCGAAAGGGTCCGATATGGCCAAGGAGCGCCATCCACACGGTGATGAGTTGTCAATGAATTGTGCTTGAAATTGAGAAATTAATTGCAAATGCTAGTTGTAGTATGGCTGTAAAAAGGCCTGAAAATCAGTTGCTGCAAATTGCATAAAATACGTAGACAATAAGTATTAAAATACATATATAAATTAAGTATTAAAATAATGAAGAGAGATGTGTGCTATGACCAAAAAAAGTTTCATTATGAAGGGATGATGTAAAACATGTAGGCGACAGTAGTACTACTGCCTCAACAGGGCCCTTGAACGCAAGGGTTGGGAGGCAAGTGCTCTACAAAAATGTTATCGCAGCATTTCATGCACACATACTGTGCCCACCAAGTGCACCTGTTTCAGACAGTCTGTACAACAGCATTCCCCAAAGCCGCAGAACAAAATGCTCCTTTGATGCATTTGCAGCATGTAAAAAGAAAGATCATTTACCTTTACATGCAGAACACAAATAGCAGCAAACTTGGAACAAGGACTGACAAGCAACACAGTGTCTTTAGATCACGATGACTTAATCAGTGATACTGCGATTGCTGATTTTGCTTGCTTCCAGAACTTGTCTATATAAACTTGCTCAGAACAAGTATCCCTCCTGTGCCCTTTCACTAACAGAAGATTTTAACAGATTATTTATTCTCCCTTTTTATTCATTTAATTTTTAATAATGGTATTTATTCACTCAACAGAAGGTTTGATGATCAATGAGATAAACTATTTCCCAAATAAAAGTTATTTTTAATAAAACTTGATGCAACATGCGTAAAGTCTAAAGCAAGCCCAAATTTGTAAACTTTACAGAAAATTTGGGAGAGTTGCCAGGTATACACAATTAAGCAGCATCATCGCTCACCTGCAGTGCCATGGCCTCGCTGGTACGGCCAATATCAAGCCGAGCTCTTCCCATGCTGCCAAAGTCCATCCAAACGGGCACATCGTCGTCGCTGAGCAGCACATTTGCAGGCTTCAGGTCTCTAGATACAACAAAAACAGCTCAGGCTGCAGTGCTTCTTCCCCTGTTCAACGTATTTAGTACTGAGTAATAATGAGTAAGGTCACAAATGGCACAGGCCATAAAAAAAATAAAAATAAAATAGATACTAAATAAATACATAGCATGAAAATTAATAGGGATGGACCGCAATAGTGTCAAGCGCAATCCAAACACCCCGTAAAGGGTTTCTCTTCTCCAGTGCTCCAGGTGTTGTTTAGTTTCCATCACTGCTTGAGAGTCAACCACCCCACCTGTATCCACAAAGCCCAATGTAACGGCTAGAGTCCTGTCTGCAGTAGTGGCGGGAGGACTCACTTGGGCACACTCAAGCATGATGTGTTCGATGGTTGCATTCAATCTGGCTCCATCTATGGGCATTTGCTGCTGTCAACTGGGTTTCGCTGAGGGGTTCATCATTTACAGAGTACATAATGCAAAACAGTGGAAAGAAAAGATATGGGATGAGAAAGAACCAGGCAAGGACAGGCATAGACTTCAAGTGATGCTTTACTCTAAAAGACTAAAACAATCATGCAGCTAATGCACAGGCCAGAGTGCGCCCGACAGAACAGACATCTTATAGGTTGCACACAGCATCTCTTTGTTTAAGTTATTTTTACCCATCTCCAGCACTTTATGTCTCTTGATTGATGGGGTTTAACAGCCCAAAACAGCACATGGACTATGGAAAATGGCACATTGAAGAAGGAGGCGGGTGGTATGTTCCAGGTTATTTTTCACCATGTATACAGAAGTACATGAGCTTTTTCCATTCTGCCCCATTATTGACCCCTTTTCACGGAGATCCCGTGGGCACCACCATGTTTGATCACGATCAGCTGCCTCTGTGTTTACAATGGATGTGTATGATGCACCAGTGCAGCAAACCTCTGTTTCGGCAGATTTGTAGATGTGACTGGGTGGACAACACGAAGCTTTGGCCACAGTCTCAGAGGACATGTAAGCGTATTTGGAGCTCATTGCGCCTTGTCCAAATGGCACGCGCAGCGTACATAGTGCTTGTACTAAATGCAGGGCTAGAAATGTATTCCAAGCTGTCCAAACTTTTCGCTTATGAATTAAATCAGGATCAGTGTGTTTTGCTCTTCGTACTTTATTTGGAAAACACTTTAAAGCAGCGGCTTGTGATGTTTCTCACTCGGTAATGTTCCTCGGTGCGGTTGCTATCTGATTGTTTATTTTCTGCTTCAATCGCGGGCGGTGTGCTCAATAGCAATCGATTTGTTGTTGCTGGGCATAAGCGCCTGGAACATAGATGTTCTGTACTTTGTAAGAGCTGGTAGCAAAGGCACATTATCATTAGTCACTCACTTACTTTGTGGATCGTCACGAAATGTTCAGGTTTGAACATCTGTGTGCTGTCTGTGTAGTCGCCGTCACCCATGCTTCAGCGCATTGATTCAAGGGTGCGCCCATTCACTTATTCTTGATACGTTAGAGTGGGCGTACATTTGCGTGTCAGTTAGGGTGGATGAATGTAGAGAACTTCAAGAAACTTGTCACTGTGAATTGAGCGGTACTCACTCTTGCCGATGTTCAAGGGTTGAAACCCTTTCTTTGAAGGTTAGCAATACAACGTTCGCGGATGAGCAAATTACTTTATCCTCGAGGAAATCCGTACATCTCGAACTACCAGTAACACGGACAGTTGTAGCAGTGGTCCGTGAACTTGGCCATTCAGATTAATTCCATTCCTTAATATGACAGCCACTATTTTTGCAGCCAACTTACTGCACACGCCTTTGCTCTAGCGTTCCACATTTTGCAGCATGAATGGAGCACAGTGCGGTAGCGAACACCCAATTGCATTTCCGACAGCTGACCGCACAGTAGCAGGGCAGACGCAAGGCAATGGTTTTGTAGTCGTGCACTTTCGCTGAGGCAACGTGTGGCGTGCCATCAAAAGTGCCATCTCGTTCCTCTAGAGCAAACTGCTCCATGAAAAGGGTCAATCAAGAGGGCAACATAACACCTAAATCAGTTGTACATTTGACTACTACAGACCACTGTAATGATAATATTCGTCACCATAGTATCTAGAGCTCTACAGAGTGGACCATACCATCTGTTTATTTCATTTAGTTCAAAGTTTTTCTAAAAATCGTCTGACAGATAGCGTTGTTCTGCCTTTCCTGGTAAGTGCACTTTTGGGAGAGGTGGAAATTACCTGCTCCAGAAATTCGAATTTCTAGGCAGCTAGTATTTAAAAAGAACCACCAATGCACTTTTTAATGATTCATTTTAGGACACCTGTTCCCATCGTGAAATTGAAGCCAAGGAATAGTAAAGCCACATTTGCTTAGCACAAATCATGACACTAGCACCACTATAGAGATATCCGTCCCTAAAGTGTGCTGCGAAATGCATTGGCACTCTAGCGAACATTTCCCAAAAGCATGCTTTAAGCTCAGAATAATATTAACTGCAATGCCAATGTATTTTACAGTAAATTTTGGAGACTGATACCTTGAAAGTGACGTTAGTAATGGGATTTCTGACATGACTTCACTACTGCTTGGCTTCAATTTTGCAATTTGAACATCTGTCCTAAAGCAAATAAATATGTTAATTAATGAATATTTTAAATTAGCTACCTAGACATCCCAATATGTCACACAAGTAGCATCCACCTCTTCAGGTAACACACCTGAACAGGCCAAATTGTGCTATATACTTCATATGGCTTTCTCTTTTAATTCATTTGAACTGGAAAAAAACACAGTAAAGGCAGCAGCTTGATTGAGAAACACTTTTTGTGTCACTGTGGTTCTATATGGGCCATAATATGATGTTTATAGGTGTAATGCTGCTTGCTTGACATGTTAATGAAGAGAAGCCTAACAAACTGTCACAGATCAATGACATGTGAATTGTGTGCTGCATTCTGTCTGTGAAATACCATCAAAAGACCATCTAGTATGCTGTACAAGTTCTGTGCATACCAGTCTATACAAATCAAACTTTTTTTTTTATTTTGTGTAAAACACACACGGTCAATAAGAACTATCAGAAATGCTTTGTAACCTGAAACTTTACAGCTGGTTTTTGCACTATCTTTTCCTGAAGGTTATTATGTGATTTCCTCATAGAAATACTCTCATCCAAATAGTCTGCATAGAGCCAGCAATGATTTTCAGAATTGTATGAACAAAAAACTCATGCTTGCAATTGTAGCTGTTCTGAGCAAACTGACGAAAGCCTTGCCTTCCAGACTTGACTACTTTTGTATTCGTCTGCCTGCAGTTACGAGAATGGTTGACTGCGTCCGAGTGGCGTAACACAACGTACGCCGACATATGGCACTGAAACTTGATCCGAATTCTGTTCGGATGGTTTCGCCAGTGCTCACGGCGCGGCTTATAAAACGCGGGTTAAGAGCGAGCCCCGCACCTGTGCGCCAAGGCGACGGGCGTGGCACCGTGGATCGCCTGAACACCGTGGCACATGCCTGTGAAGATCTCCAGCAGCCGTCCCTCAGGCATGTGCTCCCTCGACCGCGCACGCATCGTCAGCTCGTCCTGGAGCGTCCCCCTCTGCAAAGAGCGCGCAAGGTCAGAAAATGCGCACCTGCGTGGATTACACAACAGCTGTGATATCGCGTCGTTTTCGTGATCGCTAGAGGTGCGGTTGTATATCTTCTCATCGACGTAGGCGAGATTCGCGCAAAATAAATCGTCAGGCAACCCAAAAAATTTAGCGAGTAGAAGATCGTGTAGCTCTCCCACATGCAAACACGGGTTTAAAAAAAAACTCGACAGTGTCTCGATCGCTGCGTTTCCTATAAGCGACAATGCCGGCTCACTCGGAAGTAAGGCAGCAGGATGAGGACTTCGCTGGAGAATGGTTTGGACAGGTCGTGGCACGGAACCAGGGCGGCGTCCACGCATCGGACCAGGTTGGGGTGATCGAAGGACTTGTACAGCTCGGCTTCGCGCATCGCGTCCCGCTCGGACTCCCGCGTGTGGCATGGGATGCGCTTGAGCGCGTACTGCCGCTGGCTGGTCGCGTCGTAAACCAGGTCGACCACGCTGAATCCCCTGCGAAGGCCACGACGAGAAATTGACCGTCAGAAACTAACCTCACGAAACCGGCAGGTGCGAATAAACACAATACGAACCCTTCTCCCAACCTGCTCTTGACCACGTATCTCTTGCCATTGATGCATACAGCTTCTTTCGTGCACGTACAACCCATGTTAAACAGGATGCTGAGGCCCAAACTATTCATGCTGGTGCGGTCACGACGTCGGCGGTCCGTACTTGCAGGCGTGCTTGCATGGTCGGCGCGGGTCGGGTTGGCGTGCTAAGGAGGCTCGGATCGGAAGTTTTCAAAGCGACCACGTGCTTTACATCTCGGGCGCAGTGACTTTGAATCCACTCTCCGCTCTCCAAGCTATCACTCACATTGCATCCAACAAAGACACCCCATATCGACGCCGGTGTGTCGTCAGCTGCTCTGCGCGGCGAGCCAGCTGAGCCGACGACATGACAACACACGAGTCGTTCAAGTGGAGTCAGCCTTAGCTTCAGTTTCGCTTTCATTAAACTTTCTGTAAGCTTTTTGTTATTATTTTGCAATTGTGTAAATTATTTTACACAACTAGATTTACATAAATATTGAATTACGCTATAAGTTTTAGAACTAAATGTTTGATATTCGCTCATTACACGTCATGGCCGATGCGGCTCATTAAAAAGACAAACATAGTCCAATGCTAGCCAAACCGGAGCCAGTACGTTTCGATTTGTATGGGTTTGCTATCAATAATTACATGTACAGTAAATTTAAGTGACAGGTAATTCATTCTGTGCGTTTTTCTAGACCCTCGACAGGCTCACCCGAAATGGCAAATCCGAAGTACGCTGATCTTCCGGGAATAGTAAGTAGACCTATTAAAGCTGCGTTGTTTTCACTGTTTCCGTGAGTGTGCGTGAAACTGCGACAGATGTTGCCTGGAAGCGATGGATTGTTTTGATGCTAAGGGGCCTTAGCCGGACACCCTTGCAGTTTGGAAAACTCAGCGCGCCGATCACTGTTTTTTGTTCATCAGGCGTACGAGCAGCCGGATATTTACGAGACAGAAGACCTGCCGGAGTCGGACCAATTGATTTCGGACGTGGGCGTGGTGAGTTAAACTTGCGGCGAAGCCACTGGGTCCTCCGCGATTTCTCATCAAATACTGTGTTTGGTGTTGTGTTTAGTTTCCTTAAGTAACTAAACTAGGTATTGCCCTCAGGTACAAACAGACTAAGCGTATCGCTGTGCTAAAACTACACCGTAGTTATTGTGGCCTACTTTAACTTTTTTTTTTTTTTTTTTTTTTTAAGAGTATACTAGCTTTACTTATGGTGTTGAGCAGTAATGTGGACTTCAGTTTCGACGTTGGCACCTCAATATTCGCTTACTTTTATTCTTTTAGGACCAATCCGACAGTGTTAACACGCTGACGGTTACCTTGACAGAAGCTTATGACAAGTTCAAGGATTGTATGGTGGACGCTTCGACCGTTGGTGAGTTCGTACTAGATTCTAACTTAAAACTTGCCACTTGCTTCAGTGTGAACGTTTAACCAAATGAGTTCGGCGGAAGTCCATAGGGTACAGTAGCACTCGGGAAAGGAAAAGTTGCCATTCATTTGAACATTTAATCCAACCTTTCCTTTTCCATACGAACCACTTACTACTACTACTAATTCATTTGGCTGCTATGACAGCTCTTGTAAGAATATGATTTGTGTTTTAAGCTTTGTTAAAATAAACAAAGAGAGAGAAAAAGAAAACGCCACTTTACTGCAGCTTATGGTGAGCTTTCAATAGTTGTAGCAAATCATTGAAAATAAATGCATGTGCGTATGCATGTAGAGCTTGTTTATATACTGGTTTGGATAAACGTGCTGTTTTGCTCAGGAACAACTTTGAAACAGAATGGAACACACACCACACTATTGTGACTCGGGGTCGAGGACGAGAGGCGGGAGTCTTGAAGCAGCCGAAGAGGAGATGAAAGCTTTATACATTATGTACAAATATATACAGATATAGCAGGTAATAACTGGTAATAGCTGCCATTAGCTGCTGATAGTTGGTAAAAGCAGTAAGAGCGCACCGGACCGACGGGGCGGCCGGTGGCGACCCTCTGGCTTAACAATGGGCTGGTTCTTACTTAAATCCCCTTGGCGGCAACTCCTCGTTGACAGGGCCCAGACGGGGCGGCTGCTGACGCACCCGCGTCGTATTGTGTCGTCGCGTCCCCTTGGCAACTCGTCGACAGGACCCAGAGGGACGGGTGGCGATGATGGCAGGTGCTGCTTGCAGTTACCCGCGACGAATCCATTCGACGCAGATAAATCGGAGTTCCTGTCGCCTCGATGATAGGCTTGGCACGTGCTATGGCACAACAACACAGAGGCAAATGCATGTGCAGGAGAACACGTAAGCACGCCCTCAATAGTCAATTTTTCTAAAGAAATTAGATTGATGAAGGTAACACAGCAAAACTGCCTCTGATCATACTACCAATTGGTCTTGGGGGACGTAATAGGAAGGCGAATGTGTAACATGTTTTGCGTATTTTTGCAGTTCTTAACACGTCTGATGACATCAGCTTTATGGTGCGTTCATCGTTAACTCGATAAAACTATCAAGACGCCTTTCCTACGTTGAGGGTGAAACTTGTTCCTTTATCTTTCTTTCTGCTTATCATTTTGTAAACATGTTTGTATAAAAATGTATGAACAAATAATCTGAAGTACACAGTTGCAAGTTTATATTCTATGTGGTGTGTATTCTGCCCCGTTTCAATGTTGTTCCTGTGCAAAACAGCATGTTTATCCAAAACAATACCCATACTCATGAGAGAAATATAAAACACATAAAACATTGAATACTTGAGATTTTAGATATAAGGTGAACGAAAGGAATATTTGACATGGTATTCCAGGCCTACTGTAACAATTCTTTCATAAGCAAATGTGTTAATTTAAGTAGGTGGAACAATTAGTCTAAAATATTTAATATATTTATGTTTATGATAGAACTAGAGCTTGCCTTGCACATTGTTTGCAGTGGTCTTGTGTTGGTAGCCGCTATCTGTGGCATATGGGATAGCGCGCTTCTTAGCCGTACACGTTTAGAGACTTCTGTCTTAGGGTTTGGAGAAAGTTAAATTAATGAGCCTGATTTGTTATTAAAGAGTCCCTCACCAGGTTTGGGCTTTGCAATGGGACAAGCACAGCATGTAGGTGACGCGGTGGCAATCTTGTCTATAAAGCATCAAACAGCTGAAATTTACGCAGAAGCCTGCGTGCACTTCCTCTTGAATGAGCCCCACTTCCAGACAGAGAGTCAAGGTCACATGCACATATACCTCTAAATTATTGCACTGTCTACAATGTCACCATTTATGGCACATTACCTTGGGAGTGCACCTCACAAGAAAAAGAGGAAGGGAAGGAAAAAAAAAGAGAGGAGGCAGGGCTCGTGATGTAAATGCGATGCGATTCCTTGGCTCTGGTATGGGAGAAGACAGGGAAGGAATGTCACCTGCGGATGCTAGTCGAGGCAGGACGAGGGAGTGTCTACGTAGGTAGTGAAGCTCACCTCTTGACAGTGTGGCGACACAATATTTCAATTTCTCCTGCCTTCTCTAACGATCTTGAGAAATTGTTGTGGTAAAATGCTCCCTAGGCGGTGCCCTACAACTTTCAGTATATAGCCAAAATTTGCAACGGGGCTTTATTTTAACATGCTATGCTTGATCACCATTGAAGACAGTCAGTATTGCTGGAGGCTCATGTATGTAGATGGTAGAGAGGTGTGGCACACAATTTGGTACAACTGGATGATCGGGGTCTTAAGTACGGATTCAGAATGCTCTGAGGTGAAGGGCGTAGTCTACTTACGGTTATGTCCCTTGATTGATTTATCTGTCATGGAGGCACAGTGGCCATGGCACTCTGCTGCTGAGCACAGCAGTGTGGTTTCAGTTTTTGGCTGCCATGGCTGCATTTCAGTGGAAGCAGAGTACAAAAACACTCACATACTGAGATGATGCTGCAAAATAGCTCAAAGTGGCCAAACTGAACCTGTAGCCTTACAGTACGGTGTCCTTCATAGCCAAATTATCGCGTTGACATTTTAAAGCGCATCAATGAACAAATTTTATTGATTTAAAGGACCTAAAATTGCCAATGTGCTGAGAGTAGTGCACACTGGTAAACCCCTTTTCTGGTGTGGATATTTCTGAAGTCATTGTGAGTGTGCCTGTCTGTCTATTTCTTGATTTGTACACAAAAAGCCACAGTTTATTTATAAAAAAAAAGTTTTGTTTATTACTTTTAGCTGCCAGATAAGATGTACTTGCTTGCTAGCGACGTGCAGCCTGTGTTTGATCAAATTAGAGGGGGGGAAAATGTGCCCGTAGTTTGTTGCCATTTCCTAACTTGGAACTTTCTTGAATTCGACTTCCACAGATTTTACAGAGGGCATCTCAAGGCAGCCGAGGAAAGGCTACAATGTCACCTCTGGTGAATGGGAGATGGTGAGTTGTGCGTGTATATCACCTAAATCCTAGGAAAGCACAGGGAAAATAAACTTTGCTTTTACATGAACTGTCAATGAATTATGGTGGAGAGTTTTGTTCAAAGGAAGTAGAGTACTTCTCTCATAAAGGCAAATAAAATGAAAACGGAATAAAATGCAATTTGTCAGTGATGGGACCTGAATCACAGCCTCTGCATAACACGTGCGGTACTCTACCAATTAAGCTACATCAGCGGTTGTGCGTATATGTGTAGCCTAGCCTGAAGTTTCTTAGCAAGCATTACCCATGGCCATGGTGGCAGGTGTGGAAAATGCATTAAACTACAGGTGGCTGCACAAAATGTGCTCTCATGAACACATAACTAGCCTATGACCATTGTATAAACACCACTGAAATAAAGCTCCTAGGCTAATGTGCCTGTGTAAGTTAATCAGGGCATACAGGGCTCACTTTGCTGGAACAAAATTGGGAGACACGATTGTTGGTGGAAAGTCATGGCGAAGGTCAGGTACAGCAGAACAATGCTTTCTGTGCTGCAATTACAAGTATGGGCCATTGATAGCACACCACTGAATTGTTCCTAATCGCATAGAGCCAGGAGAGTCTTCAGGACTCCCTTGCAAATAACTAGGAGTGAAATGCTGAGTTCTCATTTTCTTTAATGCTTACAAGGTTCTGTATTTAATTCCATATTAAAATTATTGTAGGAGAAAAATGTGACAGTATGAGAGCCTGCTTTTGGGATTAAGATCCTTCGGTTTCCTCAAAGTGAACAAGTGCTATTTGTGTGCGTGTGAGAGTGAGTATTGTTGTCAATATTGGAAATTCCTAGTCTCACGTTGTTATTAAATACAAGATGTTAAGTTCTTCAGTTGTGCAAGTCAACTCTTTCAAGGAATAGGATGTAGGCGGGGAGTGGTGAGGCAGTTACATGCAATGTAAATGTGGTAAGGGAAGAAAAGAAAAGCATCTGTAATAGTGGCTGCTCTATAACGCTCTAAGTATTTTGATTTAAATGTGCGTGAGCCATTGTGGCTTGAATTGGTTAATTATCGCATTTAGGAATCAATTGTCAAAGGAAGGCCATGTTTCACCTACTCAGGCTGGGGACAAGGAGCCTGAAAACCTGCAACAGAAGTACCAGCGGCTCCAGTTTGAAGTCCGCGAGCTGCTCGATGAAGTGCAATCCATCAAGGTGAGCCTTTTTGCATGATGCTTTGTTATTACCTTAAGGGGACGGAAATTTTTCCTGCTGACTTTCATAGCTTCTAAGTCCAAAGGGATGTTGAAAACAAACACAGAATTAAGATTTTTTTTATAGGTTAAGACTGTTAAGACTGTTATAGGTTAAGACTAAGCTTGATTGTTTAATTTATAAGTACAACTTTCAGCAGTATTTGAAAAAAATGTAAGTGCCTAAGTAAACAAATCTGCTCCTGACAGTCGCTAGCATTCCTTGCTTCCTTTAAAAAAAAAAAAAAAAAAAAAACGATGCAACGTGGACAAGCTTCATTCTAATTGCTTCCCTGATTGCTTAATGAATGCATTTCTGTGTTTCCCATTTACTTGAATGGCAAGGGCCAAGCTAAAGCTCTCTCCTTAAAGTGCATTCATGGAGTCACTGCCTCAGACGATGGCATTAGTGGTCACGCATGGCCATTGCCGAAGTTCATCTTTATCCAGCTGTGCACCCCCCCCCCCCTCCCCCCCATCGCCCCCTTCCTAGCACCATAGAGTGCCAAGTTATGAAGTGCTTTGCTGCACCCCCCAGAAAATGTAGAATCATGTTTTACCCTCCAGGAAAAAAATGCTGGCGCCACTCCCGAGTATGATGCTCATTCGGTAAGAGATGCTGTCGGTAAAAAGGATGTAACAGGGTTTGTGTTGGCTTTGGAGGAATCTTGAAAACTGTAACAGCTGCCCTACTGCTGTAGCAGCTGTAGTGCAAACATGTGCTGCACACAATGATTTGGCTGTGCTGTAATTGAAAAGTGCATCTTGTTGATTTAGTTGATGGTTCCATTTTTCATAGGTATCCCTTTTATGTGAGATGTTGATGCGTAGTGTGTTCTGGCAGTTCAAGCAGGCGAATATGGACAGCTTTCATCTTGTGCATTTATTCAGGTGTTCACAAACTTTGAAGGCTACACGTAGGTTTGTTTGAGAACATCTACGGTGGCTGATCTTAACTCTGGTACTTTTATTTTTCTTAGCAAGAGCTGCATGGAAGCAGGATAAAAGAACAGACGACACATAGCACGCTGTGTCGTGCGTTTGCTCCTTCCTTCTCATTACTGCACCGTTCCAGTTAGCTAGCCCAGGCCTGCATGCCTCTCGAATGTCATGCTTTCTTTTTGTACCTAAAAGAAATCATCTCGTGTTGGTCACAACCTGACTGTGCTCGTTGTAAGTGCGAGTGAATGGGCAATTGGCTGTGCAGGAAAGTGCCCAAGAAGGAGACCAGGGTGGCCTGACAGAGTCAGCCTACCTGTTGCAGCAGGCACAGCTTATACAGAAGATGCTGTTGGACTTGGACCTGGAGCGCGTGCTCGGGGCACCGACCCTGCAGGCACTCTCTGACCCTCAGGGCACGCTGCACAGGCAAGGCTTGTAATGGTCTCTCTTGTGCCAGGGCTGAGGCCACATGGATACCACGTTGCAATAGAGGAGCAAGTAAAGCGAGAAATTGTGCCATTTGCTGTTTTCTCATCTTGTAATGCACATAGTACAAATGACGAACCATTTTAAAATAAAAGGACATACCAGAGTGGAACTACGTTGTGCTTCGTCGTTCCCGTCTTTTCATTTTTTAATGGTTTATCAGTAGTCTTCAGCACATTACAAGATGATGAGAGATGCACTGCTTCATGACTTAAAGATCCCGCATATTTGAGACATTTATGGGGCCAGATTTGTGTAATTCCTCTCAGTTTTGAACAGATTCATTCAGACCAAAACGGAGCAAATGGCTGCCCAACCCAACGTATTGCATTGTGTTCTCCTCTAGCATCGTGAGGGCCCACCTGATGCTGTGACGCGTGTCCATGGCCGCAAGTATGTCACCACTTCATGATTTTAATAACTGGCCATGCGTGCAGGACGCTGGTGAGCCAGTTAGAGCGACTTCGCACCGGTCCCCCTCCAGCTGCCCCTCAAGTCCAAGAGAAGCCACCTGCTGAGCCTTCTCAGGACGCAGTGCAGACCACCATCAAGGTAACACACTTTTCATTTACTTACCCTAACATGGGTGTTACAGAAAGGGGTGCATTTAGCTATTTCATGTGCAAAAGTTCCTAGACAGATGAAAGTTTTTGAAAAAATAGCGCGATGAACAAAGAAAATAGTATAAATCAAAGAAAACATGATTACTTGACAGGAACTAAGGAGACTCATATTGGTAAATGTGTGTAACGCTGTCACAGCTGTCCCCGATTCGTCGTCGGCGCGAAGTCAATCGACGGGGTAGACAAGCTGGTTGGTCGTTCCGTACGCAAGCGAGCACAGTGAAAAGAGTCAGAGTTGGGAGTAAACAAAAAAACAAGATATTTATCGGCTGATAAATACACACAGATTAATAAAATACAATAATAAAAAAAACACAAGACAGACTAACACACCTGAACTTAATCTAACACAATGATGAAGACCAATAAATACGAGCAATTAACAGAACATATACATATGAAACATGGCGCGGATCAGATATACAAGAATACACTTAACAGTATTTCACTAAAGCAAAGTTCAAAAGAAATCAAAGTTCAAAAGAAAACAAATGGTGTCATACGCATTGCCGGGCAGCATCAGCAAGTCCATAAACCGTGGAAGTCGGTGCACAAAGCTTTCCCGAAGAAGGCTGGCGGTCCGATCTTGTCGAGGTGGATGCGAATTGCTGAGCTGGGGTTCCCGGGAGTCTAGATCTGACGACTTCCCTCAAGCAGGTTGAGCTAACTTGAGGTGAACTACCGTGAGCTTCGTTGCAGTCGCTGGTTTGACGTCTCGTACGTCAACAAGTTCCTCGGAGTTCCGACGTGGCCAGGCGGCCCAGGCGATACTGGACGGCACTAGCCCCCCAACGGCTTCTCAGCAGCGCATAGGTTCAGCTTCTAGACTAATCAGCAGGGCCCAAAACCTGCGCTTAAATAGCCTCTCCTTTCCCTAGTTCCCTATGTAGGGAAACTGCCGGTATGTAGAGTTCTCCGAATTCAGGGCTCTTAGCTCCCAACAATCTTGGCCGCGTCCCTTTCACCATGGACGAAGAACCGCAGATTATGCTCTTTCCCAATGTCAAGGGCCAAGGTCGAACTCGGCACTACCACGTGGCCGTACTACACGCACACTTCGGGGTCCGTAATCGGCGTGTCGCGTCTGGAATCGAGATGGCACCCCGAGTGGCCACGACGCCTTTGACGCCTGTAATTCGGCGTGTCGATGTCGAATAAATTATACGCTGCACAGACATGCCAACTGCTGTAGGTAGATAGGTAGGGTAAACTTTATTAGAATAATAAGTAGAGTTCTGTGTTGCCCCCGAAGGGGCATCGCTAATGGTCGGGGCCCCTAATACAGGGCTCCGCTGGCTCTTGCCATCTTCTCCGCTCTCTGGATCAGCTTTACAGTGGTCGTCAAGGGAAGTCCCTGCACAGCTAAGAGACCTTGGACATGGTTGTTGTGAAAACATAGCTGTTTGACTGACCGTAACTACTTGGTGAAAAAGACGCATAATTCATCACACTTTCTTCAGTGCAGCTGGGCCTGTCAGGGCCTCTCATCCTCCATGCTACAAGAAATTGGAGCTAGCTTTTCACATTTGGCATCAGTCGTAGCCATACACACCATTGTTGTGCGTCTTGCTTTATTCTGGAAACCCCATTTTCCGAGAATTGGAAAAAAAAAAAAGATTACTGCAGTAATAAATTTGAGAAGGGTGGAAATTCGGCCTTGTTGGTATGACATACTGTAAGTGAAGCGCGAAAAACAGAGACGGACAATGGGTAGCGCATGTGTTGTGCCCTCTGTCCATACCTATTTTTCGCACTTCACTGTGAGTAAACTGCAGTCAATTCCTTGTGGGACTTGTCAGATAATGTGTGACCATTATTTCCATTCGGTCACCTCCCACTCATGCAACGAATGATCGAGTGACCAAGTTACGCATACCGCGGCACACTGCGTCAAGGTGATGCAATTTGCTGAAAGTATTGCAATCACCTGTCGCAATTACCTAATTGGTGAACTTATTACACAGAATGAATTTTATTGGACGAAAATAATCTAATTGTAATTATTCTGTATTAGGGTTAAGTAATGCAATATGAATGAAGTTGCATGGCCCTTATTAATCTTGATTTGGCTTAAATTTAATTAATCGTAATTTGGTTAAGTCATCTTAATTACCCTTAATTAAACCTGGTTGGCCTCATTTTAATGATAATCAGTCGAAATTGGGCTTAATTAAGCTTAAGTACCCTTAATTACTCTTGACAAGGCCTAATTAATAGAACCTTAATTACTCTTGATTAGCCTAATCTCAATTAGGCTCCCCTATCCTTCATTAGTTTCATTTAGGCTTAATTTAATCGTAATTGATATTTTTATTAGTCTTTTGTTAACCTTAATTACTTTTAGTACTTCTGAAGAACTTACTATATAGATTCGCAATCATAAATCTCAGTAGTCATACATAGTCATACATAGTAATTCCCAAATATACCCCCATAGGACCCCATGTATAACTATGGAGCGCATGGTGTCAAGCACTACAGATGGATGGACAGATTTCTGAGGGAAGTAGGCGTTAGAATGCTTACGCATTAAAAATTGCATACCCTGGACGTGGTCTCTTTTGGAATATGCATAGTGTTTTATCTATGGCGAGTTTGATGGGACATTCTTTGTTATGCAGGTAGCTGGCTTGGAGGAACGTATCAAGAAGCTGGAGAACCTGGTTGGGACTGATTCTCAAAAACTGGTAATTCTTTTGCTTATCACTTGCTTGAACCCTATTGTAGCACTTTTCATTTTTTATCTTAGGGCATCAAACAAATTAATTTGACTGGGTGGTGGAGCTAAAACTCTGCAACTATAGCGTGCCAATTATTGCTTGGTTCATGCTGAAGTCTCTTTATGAAGAGCTGGGGCCATCACGTTGCTTGACAGAGTCCAAAGAGACTGGGGCTTGTTGAATAGCTGTGTGCAGCTGTGCTTGTCCTTATTGGCAGTAGCGGAGACAACAGTTATGATGCCTGAAACAGCAGATGGAACAGCTGTATGTGAACGTATTCAGTCTTGTCACTGCATAGCACAGTCACTAAATGGGGTTGCAGAGTCTTTCTTGTTTTCTATTTATGTGGAGGAGCTTTCTTATGTTCCTATAATGTTTGTACTGCTGTTGAAACACTGCATGCTGTCAGGCTGTGATGTTTGGTGACACAGTTATGCCCCTGAAGGCTGCGTGAAGTGTACTTTTCCCCCTGTTTCCTCTCTCTCCTGGCCACTTGTGAAAAATAAAATTTTGTGAATTCATTCATAAAAAACCAACAAACACAGCACTTGCCCTCATCAAATTAAGGTGCACTTTGGTAGAATGTATAAAAAAAAGTCTAGTTATGAGATCAGAACTAGAGGGAACCTGGTGAGTCTTGATGGAAGTTGATGGCATTTTGCTTTGACAGGGAGAGGCGTTAGGCATTTTGCTGTCATTCAGTTGCGACTGTTTTTTCTTTTCAGTCAATGCTTACGAGTCACACAAGTGGCAACTGCCTTACGGTGAGTGGTGCACATAAATTATTATTTATTTTGCTTGTCACTACCTGCTAGCGGTGCTTGAAGAGTTCAGTGTGAGTCTTCCCACCAAGTCTTCTAGACGTGTGACATTTGGTGTGATGTCTTTGAATTGCTCTACTTATTATGCAATTGCCCTTACTGCTGCTGGTATTTATAAGCAGCTAACTTATCTCTCTTCTTTGTTTTGTTTTTCTTCTTTTTATATGATATGATATAATATGATAGTGATAGTCTGCCTCGCTGAGATGTATGCATTTTCAGGTGCCACATAGATTGTGAGTTGCTGATGAGCCGTCCCATCTTTTTTTTTTTTTTTTCTTGTATAGGAGATAGCGCAGCTGCTTTGTTCACGGCTGCACCTGCTTGAATCGTCGCACCTAGACCAGGTGGAAGCACGGCTGTCACTGCTCCAGCAGAAGATGCAACAGTGTGCCGACAAAAAGACTGCCCTGGAAGAGATTGACAAAACTGGCAAGGTATACTACAGCTAGGCCTTGTTTATGTGCCATGACAGTATCCATTGTTAGCCACATAGTTTATATGCTGCATGAAGCTACACAGGTAGTGTGGTCGTAGAAGACTCACTGGTGCACATTTTGCTGTGCAGTTTTTTTGATCTGATGCCCTTTCTACGAGATAATGACTTCATATAGTACAATTTGTGGATGCAAGGCTACGTCAAATCACCTATTATTTGTGCACTTTTGTGCTTCCTCTAAGTGGCGCACTATGTTTTGGCCGTGAGCGCAAGCGGTGCGTTCTGGTCGCAGAAATGTGCCACTCTTCTTGTTTTGTTACAAAACGTTAACATCTGCAGTGCCTTATACATGTATCTTTAGATTTACTTTGTTATATCCAATAATTTGTTATATCGAGGTTCGACTGTAGTTTGTATTTTGTCAAGCATCCTACTTCCTCACAGTGTTTTATGTTATATCCTTGTGGTGGAAGCATGTTATTCTATATATTTTATTTTACATTGCAGTTTATTGCAAATGTTCACTGATGTGCAGGTCAATGAACTGTACGAGTTGCTGAAGAAAGCAGATGCCATGGGGAACTCGCTCAACCAGGTTGTTGAGCGGCTGGTTTGCCTTCAGGGCGTGCACGAACATGGTCAGTGATGGTGCACTTGGAAGTTATCTTGCAGATTTGATTGTTTCAGTGAACTGCGTGTGCTCTGTAGTTGCTAGGGCAGAACCATTACAAACAGTACCCCTGCTGTGGGCACATTCACCTGTTCCTGCAGTAATTTTAATGCGCATTCTTTGTGAACTTCAGGCGCTTTGTGTGTACATATCTATTTATCTATCCAGCATCCTACGTCATGATGCCATTGTGGTTGTTTCTTCAACTGGGTATATATCAGAATAGGCATGGGGGAGGGGATGACATGTCATGACACAAATGTTATGAATGACATGATGCCGTCATGGTCGTTTCTTCAAGGTGGTAGGCAACATTCAAAAGTCAGTTTTTTTTGCACGAGATTGATTTTTTGTGTTTTACATGTTATGTATACCCAAACATTTAGCAACATGTTGCAAAAGAAATTGTCTTCCTATTACATCAAAGGTCGTACGTATTTCAAAACAAGCACTACGCATCCTACACCAAGCCCCTCACTCACTTGAAAAGCAAATCACTCTCGTCTGGTTCCCAGCGCACGCCGGCGACGTACATCCGCACCGCACCAACCTCAACGAGGTCGCTCACTCTGTAGCACGAGGCCTTGTCAACCGTGCCGGAGACAGCGCAGGTGCACCCGCGGAACGCGATCGCCTCACCAGCTACAAAGACCTTACGAAATCATTCTATCTCAACAGAAGAACCTTCCCCATCCCTCATCACAAGCTAAACAGAGCACAGGCAACCGCCCTTCGCCTGTTACAGACAAACACATACCCCTCACTAACGCGTTACCACATGATCTACCCGGACACCTACCCTAGTAACATTTGCAAGATCTGTAAGACTCAGGCAGCATCACTTCCCCACATGCTATGGGAATGTAAAGACCAATATCCAACAAATAATACCGTGACCCTCTCATCGAGATGGCACGCCGCCCTGCGCAGCTCCCACCTTGATGACCAACTCTAGGCTATCCAGCAAACCTGCGAGGCGGCGAAGAGGCAAGACCTCGATGTCCCCACGTGGGAGGCCTAGGCCCAGCCAACTAAACTGCTGGTTTAAATAGAAGTTTGTTCCTCCTCCTCCTATCATCATTAGTTTGGGAGTTTCAGTGAGTTTTCCCACCAATGCCCTCGTATTGCGAAACCGAAAATCAGTACTATTTATTTTCCTATTACTATTACCTTTCCTATTTACTTTTACTATTAGTCCCGTGACAATATAAATATTATTCAAAATGCTTTGGTCATTTTATTTTGTCGCCAAGCGGCCACACGAACAAAAGGAGACTAGTGCATCTCATGAGGGCTCCAGCTATGAATCTGGTGCATTTTAGACCTCTGTGTTGTTTTTGACATCTTTCGCATGGTTTCAAGATTTGTTCAGTATATTTTTCTGAAAACAAGATATTGCTCCACCTCATGCTACGCAAGGATTGATAAATTTTTTTGAATGAGTATTTTGATATAAAATTTTGTACACTCATTCCTCACTTAGAGATGTGTGCAACGAACTAGAACAACAAAAATTGATGCATTATTTTTGCATTTACGACTCATTTTGCAAAGCAGTTTGGTCCAAATTACCTGCAAAAACATAAAATGAACTATTTTCTGCACATGAAATAGTTGAGTAAGTTAAATCAGACATATTTATTCAGGAATTAAGTTATTTAAATCCTGGCTTCCGATTTAGAGAGAGAAAGCACTTTATTTGCACCCGTCAGAGAGTATGGGTGACAGGGGTGAGACGCAGTCGAACCTCGATATATACGCAGTTGAAGAAACAACCACAACAGCATCACGACGTAGTATGCTAGATAGATACTAGATAGATACACTCAAAGAGACAGTTTTTTTGTGTGGCCTACCACCTTAACACAATACTATATATCAAGATATGATTGACATGCATGCATGACCCTGATATGGATTTCATGACACGTCATGTGTGTCATAACATGAATGACAAGACATACATGCACATACCATATCATGACATCAAATGCTTGTCATGTCACGATAATCCGGAGCCCTCCACTACAGCGTGCCTCATAATCGGAACTGGTGTTGGCACGTAAAACCCCAGAAAGAAGAACATGCCACGATATAAATGGTATGAATGACATAATGCCATTGTGGTCATTTCTTTAACACTATATGTACCTGGATATGAATGTATGCCATGGCATTAAAGGGGTTGAGACATCAAATTTGGGGATTGCGCATTCTTTGTTTCAAACGTTTCTTATTGCTCCAGGAAGCAAGATACACACTTGAAGATTCATATATTCTCGGTAAACAATTTAGTATCGCATTATTTATGTGAACAATTTTCGGTTTCAGTTTCTGGGCGCCGAGTTGGACAGTTGCGTCACTGTCTAGGAAGATAGGTGACGTGGGCCCACAAAGCTGCGACGCTCACACTACTGCATCGTCTGCTCTCACACACACGTTCTGTACCAGTGCAGGCAAACAAAACCATGCTGACAGTTGTCGTGGCTAGCTGAGGCAGCTCTGATTCAAACTCTACCTCTGCATCCAATGCGGCTCACTGCACTCTAGACTCGAGGCTCTCTAGGATTGCCCGGTGCTGTGGGTCACCGCTCATTGTACGTCGCTCTAATGTGGCATGACATCACTCAAACTTTTGTTATGCTTCCAACATAGTGACGTCGGTGTTAATCGCACTAGCAATGGGTCTCGATCGCAAGAACAATTTAGGCACTCTTTGGAAGCGAATTAAGCTAAATTTTAAACATTTGCCATGTATAACGCTTCATGTTGAGTGTCTTTGCATACAGAGGAATCCTACAGCAAGCTTTTTGTAGCCTCAAGATTTGGTGTCTTTAACCCTTTAGCCGCCAACCTCGAGCTGTACTCGTCACACGAGTTTGTACCCATATCGCCGACGACGAGTCACACTCGTCCGGCCCGATTTTCCACTCCTTCCATCGCCAGACGTATCACCGTCGTCAGTTGCTTTGCTTGCAATTTTCAACCTTAGATGGCGGTAGTTGTCAATGAAAAACCGCATTTTGTGCCTTTCGCGTGTGACTCGGACGTTGTCTTTACTCTGGATATTGCTTCAGATGATGCACTGAGCAGTGCACGTGTGTGGCAGCGCGTGAACACCGATAAGTCGCCACCTGCGCCTCCGCGGTTTCCCTTCTCTGCAGTGCCTGGAATGTTGCGGCAGCCCACTGACGAGAATGACATTCTCGGCTGGTTTCATGTATTTTTTGACTGGGGCATCATTGAACTAATCGTCACGGAGACAAACAATTATGCGGTAGCGTACTTATGGGTGAAGTTAAATTGGCGGTTAAAGGGTTTATGACAAAACATGCATGAGCATAACCTGAAACATAACCAGTTAAAGAAACGACCATGACGCCACGCCATCACCTCATGTCAGTCATGGATATCCTGATACATAACTTGTTAGAAAATGGACCTGACATGAATGACAATCATGTCATGATATGCCATGAATGTCAAAATATCACTATAATAGATTGAACGACATGACATGCACTTATTTAACTAGAATATATTCTAGATATATGTCATGACATGCCTGTGACATTATTGACATGTCATGCATGTCATAAAATGAGTGGCATGAATGCATATTATGATATGTCTGTATATCAAACCATGACATGATTCCCATGAATGTCATGACATAGATGACAAGAATGACACATTTATGACCTGCTTGCATGGCATGACATTGTTACCATGACAATTCTTATGCCGACCCAGCGGACCAAGTTGTCGACTAACTTGGGCCGATGGCTATAGGCTCTTAAAGGCCATTGCATCGTCATTCCAGCTTCGTAATCCAACTCTTTTGAGCTACCTGCACTCGAGCCAGGTGGCAACACGTAAGAAGATCCCGGCATCTCAGCAGCAGAACAACGGGTGGTGGTTGCATCTGTTCAAACAGAGATTGAAAAGCAAGTTTCCCATGAGCACTGATTTTCGAGCGCCAAAGCGCCACCTCCTCGCTCCTCATGAAGCTCCTATAAGACTTTCACGGACCTTCACGTCATTACCAGGCCACTTAATCAAACAAGGCCTGCTCTTCCCCGTGCACATGGTGTCCGAGTACGACAATGCTGCATCGAATTCCATGATAACAGCGTCAACACGGCTCCGCCAAGGCGAGCAGCTGCACTACGCCACTCGTCTGAATGGTTGTAAAAGGACGCGGGTTTTAGGCTGTGCTGCAGTATCGCCGTGAAGTCACCCATTTGTGCCCTCCGAGTGATATCACGTGTTGCCATCTGCGAGCATTTAGTTTGTTTTTCTTGCTCCTCTCGTACCTCCATGCCGCTGTTCACGAGTTCAATCATTTGCAGAAATTATGCAGTCATCGTCGTCTTGCTGCTGTCGTCACACACACACGCATACTGAATTTGCACGAACACATTGGTCAACCTGTTAACGTTTTGCAGAAACCCAGTGCTGCATAGCCAGTTGCCTGCAAAATCCTTCACATAACATCAATTCCCACAGTGCATGGGATCTGCACAATATTTTATACGGAACACCCAGACATGATGCACGACTAATGTAGGACACATGCAGCAATGTACTCTATCCATGTGGAACTGTGCTACAATAAGCAACTGGCAAACCTGTTTTGATAAGTACTGTTATGTCTGCCAGCAGCTGATTGTAGCATGGTTCACAGCTTCACTTTGCATATTAAAGCACGGCTCCACATGGCACAAAGTGTTCCATGTATCCCTCGTCAATCATGAATGTGACAATGAGCGAACTCCTTTACAACAGAGTGAAATAGGCTTGTGTCCTGCCAGTTGCATTTTCTGCAATTTGTCGCAAGGTTGCTGCTTAGTCATAAACCAATAAGCTTTTTTTCCCCTTGCATTTTGTCCTGTGTGTTGCACGATTAAGTACAGTCGCCACTGAACCTAACCCAAACATGCCTTAAGCACCCGTTTGCTTTTCCTATGGAGGGTGCTGGAGATTTCTGGTTGGGGTGCCTTGAATGGCACTAGCTTAATGCATTTTCATTCGAAAGCATTCAATGTTTGCTTCTTACAGCTTGTGTTTGCTAAGGTTAAGCCGCTGTATATGTGTCCCAATTGTTTGGGTCAAGTTTGACGGTGGCGCTACATTGAAAGCAGAAAATGCTGTGCTGTAGAGTCTATATAGTTTAATTTTGGCCTAGTGCTGTGAAGTTGCTAGCACTAAAGGCAGATGTCTTTTGTCAAGCATCTGCCTGTATATACAGCACCTAGCTGCTCTGTGCAGAAATAATATGTTCGCCCGAGGTTTAGATAACTTGAAAGATGAAAGGGGTCGATATTCAGTAGGACCATGGTGGCTACACAAGAGCTTTATGGACCACGATCGAGATCCCTGCCGTAGATGGTGCGTTTTCTAGGATCTTGGCTACAGCTTGATTGTGGTTCATTGCAGCGTTGCAGTTTTCCAAGGCAATCTCTCAACTGGACCTTGTGCAGCAGCACTTGTCGCTAGCGCTCAAGAGCAATGAGAAGAACTTGGCAGAGGTGAGTTTGAGAGCTCTCTGATCCAGCGGTTTCAGTGATTGCAGATCCAGGATAAGGGAAGAACATGTTTACTGCAAGCTGTTTATTAAATATTTGAAATATCTTTTTTAGATTTTGATGTTTGGAATATTCTCTTCACTTCTAGCAAATCCAAATTAAACAAGCTTTCATAGTGTAGGAATATATGCAGTTGTTGCACTTAATTGAACGAATGCAGTTGTATTCAGTCATCTCTGGAGATGAATTTTCCGAACTACATAAGTGAAGCTGTTGAATACAAGTTTAATTTAATTACCTTGAGGTATTAGAATTATGTTAATGCATCTTAATAGTGCTGAAAATGTTAAATGGTTATCTTAGTACATGTGTTCTGATGCATTTATGAAACATTTTCTGTGCATAAAGGTCTTGGAGCAACCTTGGTTTGGTATGCTTTTGATCGAGATTACATACCATCTTGGCTCACAAGTGCCCCACCTTGTGACATGGGCACTTGTGAGCCAAGATGGGGTAAGCGAAGCTTGTGGCAAGATGACGCTGTCGCAGGCGTTCCGCTTTGTTTGCCCTAAACTTATGGTTGGCCGCTCTTCGCCGTCATTTGGCCTCAACATCGCACTCCCGAACCTCGGGGTCCGCGGCTCTTTGCTTACATTTTGCCTGGGCTTCGGAAGCCCTCATGCTAGAATCGGCACGTCGACGAAGAGCCCTTTCCCGAGCACATTCACGGCGCCGTTTGTCAAACGCAGCCTGTCCCTCAGTGGAACTCGCCACATGTTGTTGTTGTTGCCTCAAAACATGGCACGTACCCACGAGGGGGATTGGCCACACTGGATAAAATAAAACATACACCCAACAACGAACAAAAGGGGTAAAGGCGAACAATCAAAATTAAGATTTTTGCAACTCCTTAACACAGATTTTGAGAGGTCCTATACATAAACTAACTAAATAAAAAATTAAGAGAAAACTAACTACATCATGCATGCATTTTGATCATGCATTCTGCATGATCAAAACATACATCAAAAACTAACTACAAAAATAAACATAAAATAATATGTCCCACGGTCGGTACCCTTCCGGATGCTTTAATGAATTTGTGTACAGCAGTGATCATCGAACCCTGACTTGTGCCTAATCGACAGGCCCCAAAAGACAAAATGTTTGGCGTTGTAAGTGCCAAACCCAGATTACTACTTGGAAATAACAGAAACATTCTACGGAGGGAGGAGAAGCGGTGGCAATAAAGAAAGAAATGGTCAATAGTTTCCGGTTGATAACAAAACGAGCAGAGGTCAGTGATTGATAAACCAGATCTATGAAGATAAAAATTTAGGCAGGGAACTCTGCAGCGGAAATTTGACAGCATCACCTCACATTGGCGTGAAAGGCACTTGCTCGTGTTCCACCGAAATTTTAATGTTGAAAATCGTCTGAGGAAAGTATGGACGAGTCATGGCAATTCAGCACTAAAAGGCGTGTAAATCTAGCTCCTGTTATAAAAGAGAAATCAGGAAGAACATTTATGACCGGGCCATTTAGTGATGTCAAAGTGAGTGAGTCAGCTGATTCATTTAAAAAGATTCCACTATGTCCGGGGCCCCAGACTAAGCGGACTTCGGATAAATTTTCTGGGGCAAGAGTCGAAAATATACTCAGCAGATGTGATTGATTATTGGAATCGTGGCCTTCCCATCCAATCGCTTTCTTCCTTCTTGTCCCTGGCTCATACCCGCATATCCAATGCGGGTATGCGCCTTACGTGATTTTATTATCGTTAATCGTGATGGAACTGACAAGCATGTGATGTTATTGATGTCATGGCCTATCAGTCATGTTAGTCATATATTCGTACCCTTCCATGCCAATTTTGGTATACACCAAGTGAACGTGACGCAATGAGCTGGATGACAGGTGTCCACATGGTTGCTGGTGGCACTAGTATGTTGTCACTTTGCTAGTTCTTTTTATCCTTGGTATAAACTACCTTTCCAAGTACACCATCAAATACTCAATACTGCTTCTGTATTTCTAGATGAATTAAGATTTGTTTCTCTTATGCTAAAGTATATGCAAAAAATTCATGAACACTGAATTTTAGACAGTATTAGCACTTGAAGTGGTCATATCCATATTGCACCACACATCAGCATGAGTCTTTGATGTGTTGGCAAAGGGCAGGACACTATGTAATAAAATTGGACAATTGCAGTCCAGCCTTACAAGGGCTAAGCACTGCAGCAAAGTGGCAACGGTGCTTGCTCACTATATATCTTTTTCCATCTAAAAATGGTGTCTACTGCCAATAATAATCCCACAAGGTATTCAACAGTCTATATGAATATATATAGTGTGTTTCAGCGAACACTTTCAAAAATTCTTAAAGTTGCCTGTGGCAGATAGCACAATTCTAGTTCATGAGCTGGTCTACTTGAAGAGACGGACATTACTTGCACAAGAAATTGAAATGCTTAATTGAATAATTAAGAAAAATTCACTAATTAAATTTGAACTAATTACCTGATGGTCCATATTGTAGCCGTGGAGTTCGCATGGCGGATCCACCTGGAACGAATTCTCGGGATGACACCAGTTTCGAGATATTCCCGAACGTTGCGGAGAAATGCATTGGCGTTCCAGTTAGTTTAAGAAAACGTCGCTTTATGCGTTGAAGCACAAAATTTACTGGGACACCAACGCATTTCTCTGCTAAGTTCGGGAATTAATATCTAGAAACCTGCATCATCCCCAGAATTAATTCCAAGTGGACCCGCCTTGCGAACTCCATGGCTACAATTTGGGCCATCAGGTAAAATTTTAATTAGTGAATTTTTGTTAATTATTCGATTAAGCATTTCAATTTCTTGTGCATGTCCACCTCTTCGAGTAGACCAGCTCATTAACTAGAATTGTGCTACTGCCACAGGCAACCTTAAATAAACTTTGAAAGTGTTCGCTGAAACACCCTGTATATATAAACTAGAGTGCATTGCTGTCCCTGCAACAGCAGTCTAACAAAGGTTCCCTTCTTGTGAAGGAGAAAAATAGCATATTGGCATTTGTTCCTCAGACTGCGCATATATACTTGTGCAAGGATTTTATGCCAGCTGGCCCAGTATCATTGACAGTGTGCCCGTCGATTGTAAACGTAAGTGGTGAACAGGCGCATGGTGTATCTCTCAATTTTTCAGGCACAGAAGAATTTTGCAGAGAACACCGAGACCATAACAAAGAACTTGGCTTTGCTGGAAGCGAAGATGGCTGCCCTCAAGAAGTAACACCCCAGCGGCTGGCTGATATGCAATTTCCTGGTGTCTGAATGGAGCTACATACTGTGATTATGTGTGGGAAGAACTTTTATTAAACTATGCCACCTCATACATCTGGATCTGTCCATATAAAAAACACACATCAGGAAACAAGTTGGAGAAATGTACAGCTTTAATATAGCAAACATTTTAGAAGCGCAGCTTCTGGAAAAACCACGGGTTCTTCTTTGACTTGTACCTGCGAAGGCAGAGTGACAAAATGAGCAGTTGTACACTTAAAAAAAAAAAAAAAGCCTAAACAAATTCCATTGACTAAACTGCCACACATTTTGGTTTTAAAGGATGGCTCGATAGCACACTGATACTAATCCTCACCTCTCCTCAAACTTGGCCTTCACCTCACGCCGAGACTTGCGCCTCTTGGCAGGGTCCTTCCAAGTCTCCTTGTTGACGACAGACTTGTCGAATGGAATTTCCACGGTGTACCTGCACAGACAAGAACCACCAGCTTGGTTGAACGGGCAGCAAAACTAACCCATTGGAAATAAAAATATGTGCTTACAAAGCAGCCAAGATGGGCTTGACCAGTGTCTGCAAAAGTTACCTCTGCACATTTCGTGCCAACCATCCTCCTAAAATGCTATAAGCTGGCCTTAAACCTAAAACTTGATCAAAACCTGTTTTGATCCACATGCATGTGTACATACATGCATGTAGATCAAAACAGGTGCATATATTCAATAGCACACTGTATGCAGCAATAAACGTCCCCCATAACTAGCACAGAAGCAGCAACTGTTTTCTGCCTAGTCTGAACGGACCAATATCATCATCGTCATAGCCTAGATGAAGGCCTCTCCCTGAGCTCTCCAATTACCCCTGTCTTGCACTAGCTGATTCCAACTTGCACCTGCAAATTTCCTAACTTCATCACCCCACCTAGTTTCCTGCCGTCTCGACTGTGCTTTCCTTCTCTTGGTATCCATTCTGTAACTTTAATGGTCCACCGGTTATCCATCCGACACATTACATGGCCTGCCCAGTTCCATTTTCTCCCTCTTCATGTCAATTAGAATATTGGCTATCCTCCATTTGCTCTCTGACCCACACCACTCTCTCCCAGTCTCTTAACGGATCACCAATATGCAAGCAAGCAAATCAGGAAACGATAGAGGGAATGTCTAAACGCTAACTGCATTCCAATGCATAACAGCAACAAGCTGTGTGATGAGCACATTGTAACATCAAAAAAGTAAATTTGTCATAAACAGTGGATGTTAAATACAGCAAAACCCTTACTACGACTAGTGCAAAGGCAGTGCTAACAGGTTCTATGCAAGGGGACTAGGCAAACTTTATTCCCCATGAGCAATAATTTCCACAGACATGCAGCTAAGATAAAATTTGCAACTGTGTTGTCTGCCTTTCACTATGTGATTACACACTGTTCTATGAACAAGACTCCACATTGTCAGATCTTGCTATCAAATACGTCACTTTTCTCTTCTTGCAAGAAACAATGAAATTGGTGGTCTAATACACAAGTAACACGAGTTTTTCTGTGTCACAAGGATGTAACACTATTGGTACATAAAAAAAGTTATGCAAGAAACTTGGCTCAAGTGAATTGATGCTTTTCTAGCCTCCTTGTGTTGCCATGTGTTGCAGTTTCTGCAATGGGAAAGAAGTTGTCCCAGATCTCCAGACCCGAGGAGGTCAGTCGGTTACACTCCCCCCCATCCTCACAATGTCGATATCTTCCAAGTACCCCCAGATCTTCATTACACTTTTATTTACAGATTGACAAAATGACCACATGAACATCAAGGTGTCACTTTTGCAACCATTTTGTTGTTGCTAATTTTGCCTTCTAAAATTTCATTCTCGGGTCTTACGTCCCACAACCACCATCTGATATGAGGCACGCCATAGCGGAGAACTCCGGATTAATTTTGACCACCTGGGGTTCTTTAACGTGCACCCAATGCACGGCACAGGGGCCTTTTTGCATTTTGCCGCCAATGAAATGCGGCTGAGGTTAGATCCCACGAACTCGTGTTTAGCAGCGCAATGCCAAAGCCACTAAGCAACCACGGCTGGTGTTTCAAAAAGTCCTCAGATAATGATTGATTTCTTTTCTGATTGATAATGATTGATCCATTTCTTTCACATTTTTCGAGGTTGAAGTTTTCCGGCACCTTGAATGAGCGGCAATGCGTTCTCGTATTTTTCATGATGTTAAATTGCCGCTCACACTCTGCATTGCTATTTGGTATCAATTTTACCCAGCGTCACTTCGGCTGAGCCATGACTGACCGTAGGCCTACGCAATGCCAGAGCGGCTGACGCCGAGGAAAACGATGGAGAGTCTAGTGTTGCTAGTTGCAGAAGGCGGCATTCACTGGCTAGCTTGATGAGAATAGGACCACTAGGGAACCCAACAAACCTGTCAGCGTAAGGAGCGGTGCTGCAGTTAACGAAATAGCGCATGTATAGGGTTTCTCTACTACTTTCTTAACAATGTTTTCCACGATGAACTTCTAGCTGGATTAGATTGGGTTGGATTTTTTGTGCCAATGTGGCCTGACAAAGCGCTGGACGCGGGAACGGGGACCAAAAGCAATTTGTGTAAAAAATGGTTGAAATCCAGGAGTCTCCCGGGTAATCCAGGAGACTTGGCAGGCATGCTTACTGACTCGATCAGCAAACATCGTGGACAGTGACATGAAGCAGCATGCATGTGCTGTGTTCCTTTAGTTTCATTTCGCAAGTTAGTTTGGCTAAAGTGAAAGACATACAAAGTGTTCCTAATTTCATATTGAATATGGTGTGGGAGACTAACACACAATTATAGGGGCCTCTTTAAGGACTCCATGTAAACAGCAGTGTTCCACAACTGCATAATGGACTGGACACTTTCAGTTGTAATTTGCCATCTGGTACTTGTGACATAGTTTTGCTTTATTAAAGCATGTAAAACATGCTTTACATAACATAGCTTTAACAATTATTTGTTCTTATACTTCGTCAAGGAAGAGATACAGTTAAACCTGCTTATAACAAAGCTAGATATAACGAATTCCTGGATATAACGAAGTTTTTCGATTCCCTGCCGTTACTCCATTGAAGCACATGTATTTGCATACCTGCCAACCTCAAGACTTTCAAATTCGTAAACTCGCGACCGGGGGGGGGGGGGGGGGGGGGCGTGCACGGGAATTCTGCCGAGGAGTACGACTTCACACACACTTGGAAGTACTGATAGTATCTAGTACTGACGAGGCTTCGCGCACGCCATCACACTTCGCAGCCTCTACGGCTACAAAACACCGGAGTGCCGGAGTCGCACTGCGCCCGATGCAGCAGCACGTCGCACAAAAAAAAAAAAAAAAAAGCGAGGCCCACAAAACAGGTCATACAGTAAAAGTTCGTTAATTCGGATTTCACGGGACCGAAACAAATGTCCGAATTAACCGAATGTCGAATTATCGAGGGTATCCAGAAAACAATAAACAACTGCTTACTACGTCAACACGCTCTTATTTGCAGTATGAATCAGCAAATTCTGTTTCTATTTTGCATAAACGCAATGCGGAAGCTGCAATTCTCGTCATCTCGCGACTGATTAGAGCTCGCAGCGGCGAAGGTTTCGCGACTTCCTTCACACTGCGGCCGCGGCGCGCGTCTTCATCTGAGACGGGCTTTTCACTAGCGCGCGCACATCCCGTTTATTTTTTCGCCAACGTCGCCGGGTCGCCGCCCATCGCGATGTAGACGGTGCGCCTCTTCCTCTTCACAACCGCAATCTCTCTCTCTTCATCCTCGACAGCTTTACACTGAGTAAAAACGAAACTATTGCTTACCGCAACCGCTGTCAACGTGATCATGCACGGCGACCTTGCGGTTCTGAAGGCGCGCGGCCGACGCACGCATAGTCAAACCGAAACTACCGTTTGCTGCAACTGCGGACGAAACCGCTGTCGATATCGACGCGATCATGCATGGCGACTACCGAGTTATGAAGGCACGCGGCCGACGTGCGTACCGAGTCAAAACGAAACTACTGTTTGCCACAACCGCAGCGGACGGAATCGCGGCAGCTATCAAGACGATCATGGTTGGTAACTACGCAGTCATGAAGGCACGCGGCCAACGCGGTGCTATGTGCGGCGGTAAACGCAAGCTAGGCACGAATAGGAACAAATAGGTACGAAGCCTTCCGGCGTTGTTGTCATTCCAGTACTGCGTCGCTTCGTTTCGGTGGACGCTAACGTTGTTTTGGCGCGGTCCATTCATGTTTCGGAGGGTGGCGTGGCTTAGAGCTATGGGCGCGGACCATTCGTGTTCGGAGGGGCGGAAGGGCAACGGGACAGAGGCGCGCGAGGCTGGCGATGCGGAGAAGGATGGAAAACAACGCGCGGCGGCGTGGAATGGCTCAAATTTCTTTTCTTTCTTTCTTTCTTTTTTTTTTTGTCTTTTCAAGGAGTTCGTATTCCATTCCCTGACAGCACGGACACTGAGTGAAAACTAGAGTGTACTAGTGAAAACGAAACTACTTTTTGCCGCAACCGCTGCGGATGAAACCGCGGCCGCTATCAACGCGATCACGGATGGCGACTACGCAGTTTTGAAGGCACGCGGCCAATGCGGTGCTATGCGCGCCGGCAAACGCAAGAATGAAAGCTTTAAAGGCTCAAATAGGCACGAAGCGTCCTGGCGTTGCTGTCATTCCCGTACGATTTGAACTCCGTCGCTTCGTTTCGGTGGACGCTAATGCCGTTATGGTAGAGTACAGTCTGGTTATAGCTCGTTTGCGTCGCACATTTGCGGCGCTCCGCGCTCGCCGAGCACCAAGAGTTGTCCGAATTAACCGATGTGCGGCCAAATACGTCCGAATTAACGAGAGTTTCATTGCATTAAATAATGCAAACGCCTGTCGGGACCAAAGGACGTGTCCGAATTAACGAGCTTTTACTGTACTCGCGAAAAAAGCCTAGCGTCGCGAAAAAAGCCTAGCGAAGGTGACAGGCAAGACGACTAGCCACAGCCTCCCATACCGAAACTGTGCCTGCCGCATCGACCTGAAATCGCCGTCGTCTCTGGGGGCGCCACTTACGTACAGGTGGACCTCTATGTTGAGAGTAACGACAACCAGTGACTTCCAGCCGTCGTGTCAGGTACTCCAACAATCCGATGACGAAGGCAACGTCACAGATTGAAAAATCTCCTTACTCTGCAGACAATAAAGATTACGGCGCATACCTCCATCTCTCTGCGCCCCTACGTAAGTGGCGCCCCTACCCACCAGCAACGGTGTGAATTTATTAAAAATTTTAAAAACTATTTCGCGAATATAACCACTTTTCCGTAAAAATTGAGCCGACATTCGTAAAATCGTAAGACGGGTCTAAATTCGTACATTTTACGGAAAATTCGGAAGAGTTGGCAGGTATGTGTATTTGAGACCTCTACGTAACGAAGCGGCAGCGGGAGACCCCCTCGATATAACGAATTTTCCCCGCCGACAACCTAGACATTTCGCCCCAAATTTTGTGTGGGCAGCAACCGGAAGCACCTTCTCCGCCGCGACGGAATGCGAAGCGAGCGCATGTGTGCGAGGCGGGCCTGCATCCCTCGACCCGGCGATCTTGCCGCCGCGGGCGTGACCTTTCCCCCTCCCTTCATTCATTCATTCATTCAAACCTGACCCTGCCGCTTGCTGCAGCTGGCCTCGCCTGCCCCCAAGCCGGTACTCTCCTTTTCCAGTTGATGTTATGACGCGCTGGTACACGCTGCGACACATTACACTCGATGAGCTCGGACACACGCTGTCAAACGCTGGCGGCGTGTGGAAGCGCCGCTGGAGAAGCGAGCAAAGTGACCTTCGTGCTGTTGTCTATCGCTTCAACGCAAACTGAGCGCCGAGAACACAGAGCACGCAGAAAGCTACGAGCCGCCGACGCACCTACACTGCTAGACTGCCCCCACGCAGATCGCTTTCAAGATACGGCCCGCGCGACAGCGCTCCGCCGCGCAGTACGCAGTTGATGCCAGAGTATACAGTACAACGCCGCCCCGCTATCCCTCCCCCCTGGCTCCCTCGCCGGTGCCTCGAGCGCAACGGAAGAACGCGCGCTTCCTCCCTGCTTTATTTGAGCGCGCGAGACTTAGACGCGGTCGTCGGCTCCCCTCGCACGTTTTCACTCGCACATACAGCATACGGCACGCGGCGACTGCGTTATCGCCCTTGGACTTTATACGGAACATCTATGAGCCAAAACCAATTTTAGGGCCACAACGCGTCATAGACACCATCTTTAGATAGCAAATATGCATCTCAAGGGCCATACTTTTGCTGGCGGAAACCGAAAATACGTCATAGTTGTCGCCCCCCGGCACTTTCGGCGGCCAATGCCACTGTCAAGCCACCAAGCCAAGCGACATGAAAAGTCAAAATGGCCGCTCGGGCCGACGCAGGGTGGCAGTTCGCAACGTACGATGCGGGAACGGTCCCACATTGCGACGCAACAGCGCGGTTACCAATGCATTGGGTTCTTTGGGAGCTGTGCCTGGACCGGCCGAAAACGACGTAACAGCCAGCAAAACGCAGCACCCGAGAACGTAACAGCGGGGTTCTACTGTGACACTATGCGACTCTACGACGCCATCGTGACGCTCGCTCTTGGTTTCCGATGCCTCGCGCTTGTGCGAAATGACACGCGTCCACGCATCCAGTACCTGGTGTGACATTCCAAGGATGAGTGCTTCGACGAAAACGGAAAACGGGTGCGCAGTACAATCGAGGGCACGTTAAAATCGAGTAAATACGGTAAGCGTTTCTTTCGAATTCTTCGTGTCGAGCCTGCATATAACGAAATCCTCTTTATAACGAAGTTGTCCGGGAATTTGTCAATTTCGTTATATCCAGGTTTAACTGTAGTCGCCGTTTATTTCAATGGTCATTTTAAGTGTTCACGTGAACATACCGTCATACGCAACATGACATGTTTTTCGCATATTCTGAGCAGATTTAGGTAACAATTCTTGGTATTTGTAGAATGCTCTGGCTCTATGGCACACATTTTTTTTTTGCTTGTGGGTTCTCATTAATATACATTACAATATAGTGTAATGAAGCAGAGCTCGCCCCCCTGTGTATGTGCCGACTGAAGAGGACGAAGTACCGTGCCGTGATCGCGAGTGAGCCCCGTGCTACGAACAGCCCTTGCAGTGCCTATCTTTACGTAGCGTTCTTGCGACGTTATCGAGGACAATAAACCTCATCGCATTTAGTGGTGGGGGCTGCCTCTGCTTCATTACAATAGTAAATATGGCATGTTTAAGGGAACATATAGCCTACGAATCTTTTCGCTTCTGAAAACTGCTTTACAGTATGTGTGAACCTCATCAGGAACTTGAAAGACAATTTAACCCTTTCAGGTGCCAATTCATTTCTGTTGATTAAAATCTTACTTTCACCTCATTTCTCGCATCTTCAGAATCATAAAAAAAAGTACAGCTGCAAAATAGATAACAAAAACACCCAGCCATCTACCTTCCTACTCATTTTACCAAAACATTTTAGACAGATTATTCAAACTTGAAGCACAATTCCAATCAGAAGTGTTTAAATATGTATGCGACACATTTTAAATATATCTTCACCAATGCTTTTGCTGTACTAATTGTGTACACCCACTTTAAAATCTATCACTGTCATTGCCCAACACAAAAATCTACATAACTAAAGGTGTGTGCGCAGTTCCAATATATTGCAACAATGCCGCCAGGTGATGTTTGTGGCACACCAATTGATAAACAGGCAGTGTGTGGATGTGAGCAACATTGGGCACTTTTATTTTCAGTTGTAAAGGGTGCCCATGTATTAAACGCAGATTTGGAGTAAGTACCCTTCACAGAAGCATAGCCTCCTGCACTTTTTCAATGCTTGCCCAGTGACTCCAATATTGAAAGTCAATTTCCCAGCAGTAGCTCACACTTCGTAGAAGTTTGGGTCCTATTAACTTTCTTTCATTGCATGTCACACAGAAACAGCATTACAAAGGGACAATCATCCAAGCACTAACAACAAGAGGGTTAACATGTCTGGGAATGTGGAACTGCTGTGCTGGATGCCGTGCATTTCAATGTGACTGGGCAAACACTATAAATACAGGAGGTAATGGTAGGAGGACAGTGCTCTGCTGGCAGAGCTTGTGGACCACTATAGATCTGCTATAGTACTTTGGCATTATTAGACATGTTTTGAGCAGCTAGGCCACCACTGTTACATTTCCTCACGGAACCAGACACGATTCTTGTGTCTACTTTGTTCAGAGCTGCACATGTTTAACAGTGCAACCCTGACTATCGGTTACCTCTTCTTAACTGTTGCTCCTATGCAGCAAAAAGCATTACTGTGCACATTTAGTCATTACACAAAATTTCTACGTCCAGCCACCTGCAATGTGCACTAGCCAAAAATACACATACACAAGAAAATTGTGTGCACCTCGTAGAACACAAGAGGCAAATGAAAAATGCGAAGTGCTAGCTTATGCAGTCAGCGAATACCGGGACTTTGAGAAACACCATCCTGTGAGACACTAAGAACCCATAGCCTCTACCAAAATAGAGCCGCTGCGGCCAGAAAAAATCCTAAGACCTCGTGCCTACTAGAACGATATGGGCACTGCACGACCACAGTGGGTTTCATAGCTGTTTTGTGCATGCACAGCGTATTGTGTGCCACCTAAATATGTGGTACACTAGCACTGAATGCAGCCTAATGACTCTGTTGATTAACCAACATTGGTGGTTTACCACTATCATGTATACCTGTGCAAGTATGTGCACTGCAGTGTGGTTATCCCCTTGAGGAATCTCTGAAATTTGAAGCAAGCCTGTCCATTGCGTTACAAGTGACAACTCGACATATCCAAACTCATTTACATGCTAGTGTGTATTGGCCAATGCTAACACCAAACTTGCTCTTTACTCACCGAGTGGGCATCAGGTGGTTGTAGTTGTACACCTTCAGGAAGGGCTTGATCTTGCTGTACTTGGTCAGCTTCTTCTTGCCCATTCTCCGCGTCACCTTTCGTGGATAGCGGTCGATGCCTGCCACCAGGGCATGTCCGTACTGCTTGTCTGGCGTGCCGTCATCGTTGTTCTGCAAGCAGAGCGTAGTATAGTTACGGGTTTCACACTACATGTGACTTGCCAGCAAAACTTACGTAGTGATCCTTTAGTGCTACAGGCTCAAGCAGGTAATGCACACGTCAATGCCGTAACATGCTACGTTAAGCTTGGTTCAAGAGAGACGACACGGGCAACCTAGGTGGAATTCTTGGCTTAGTGTTCAAATGCGCCACAAAATACGTGACACGTAAACCTTCTTGATCAAGCTGTTCAGTTTCACGAGCATGCATGAAATCTCTCCTGACTTATAAAGTGTCATCGCACTGTCACGCATCACCCACTTAAGTGTTTAGTGTGCTTCCAATCACATCAGAATACACATTAGCAAGCTTACCTTGACGATGACAGCTTTCCTGCCGGCGTACTTGCCGCTGAGGATCAGCACCACCTTGTTTGGTCGCATAATCTTCCCCATTTTCTGCAACCAAAAGAATAGGTTCAGTCAATGGCAATTCCACGAGGTTAATACAAACAGCGCAAGTCTATTTCAACTCTGCACAGAAGCGCAAACAAACTGTATCAAACACGAAACTCTGCACAACTGCTAAATAAGCACGAAAACAATGTATTTCATAGATAGCTGCGGTGCATTCTCATGCATGCGATGGACGCTCCGACATAAAAACTTCGTGTGCCCCATCCTAACAGCCTAATGTAAAGGATTTGTGCACAAAATATTCCTTAGATGGTTGGTACCCACTATTTTAGTGGTTTCGTAGCAAAATTATGAACTTAATTTCCGATTATTGAAGATTGAAAAGTCACCTACGGATTTTACGCGAGCCTCCTCACGGAGATCGGCGGACGAAAAGAAAGTGGCGACCTCTCGTGCAAATCTCGCGGAGTCACGTTCGCCTCGCTCAAAATCCCGTGCCGTCTCGTGCGATTCGAGAGTAAGCGCAGCGCTTCATTTCAGAGTTGGAAATGGCGGGGGGTGTTGTGCAGCGGTTTGGGAAGTGGTTTTGGAACGAAGATGTTTGGTTGCCGCCGAACTTCACATGGGCGGACATTAAGAAGACGGATAAAGTAAAATACGCCCAGTTTGACGACCTGTACTACGGATTCCTGGTGGCTCTAGTACTTCTTGTTATACGCTATACGCTCGAAAGGTAAGGCCTAAGCTCGACTTCTCTAATCGGCGAATTTGTTCGGTACCACTGAGCACTGTGTTCCGCGATGTATTGCGCTTGTTTCGTTTTTGTCCGACGTTGTGCTCGAACAGCTGTGATCGGTGCATCGCTTGATTGACCGGGAAAGTGTGCGGAGCCCAGCGCGGGCGAGCAGCAGTTGAATAATCGGTTCGTTCTTTTCGTAGGTGCGTACCCACGTTTCGCCGGTTGCGTGGGGCAATGTTCTCTGTACGGGCTGCTCATTCCACCTTGTACTATTGTAACGGGTTGCACCCGTTTGAATCTGGTTACGGAAGTTTGTTGCGCGTATTGGTGCGTGTTGCAGCCTGCCGCGTCAGTTGGAAGGCGGTGCCTGACTCATTCATTCCGCAATATCGATAAGCAAGAACGGCTTGTGTCGATAAGCGGAGCCGAAGAACGGCTAGCTGGTGCTTGCGGACCGTGCTCGCAGCCGTCGCTTGGGCGTGTCGGCGTGAGTGGGGTGGCTACCGCCCATACTCGTACGATAGCTCGCGCGCCTCCCGCAGTCTTCCAGGAAGACTTTACCCGTTTAGCGTTTCGTACCGGTCCTGAACAAGTAGTGCCCGGAAGCGTCTGTCTTCCGGCATTGGGATATCACCAGAGTGGCCGAGAAAGGGTTCATCAGCACCGTTCCACTGCGGATTTAGCGCACCGCCGCCGATGTTCATTCAAACGCAAAGCAGCTGTGCGCGTTCGCTGTGGAAGTTGGTTTCAATTTCCAAAGACCTTCGCTCGTATAAAGTTGATCCGCACCAACTGAAGGCCGATGGTGTCGCGTTACTTGCGATCGGAGATAACCTATCTTTTTTTTTTTTTTTTTCTCGCCGTTGCCCTGGAAATTAATGCGAACATGCCCTGATTCTGGCGCACACACACCATCGCCTTTGAGTGAAATTCGCAGACGAAACAATATCTGGGGTGAGTAGCGAAGGAACTTTATTATAAACTACAAGGTCCGATTTGAGATGGTCGCGTTTGGTATGGAATAGATGAATATGATATCGAAAGGTATGTGCGTGCGTGGTCTCTAACGGTGTGTATAAACTCAGGATTTCCATTTGGGGACGAGGACGTTTTGACATTTTGAGAGCGCCCTCGGGGAGGAATGGTGCTGCGAAGCGTATCACGGAGGTGTCCCGCGCTTGGTCTTAGTATACGCGCTTAATAAAAAATAAATAATAAAAATAATAATAAAAGCGCGCGCGCAGCAAGTGGCAGCGTCCCCGCAGAGACAAATTGTCGTGAAGTTCCTAGTCGAAAGACAAACCAACATAGAAAAAAAAAAGGGGGGGGGGGGGAGGGGGGCAGTGTGTCACGGCGCTTTACAGCCTTGTGGTTGCTCCGGCTTCCGCCTGAAGCCGACGTCGGTGCTCATCACGGTTCGTTTTGAGCAGCGCTTCAAATGCGCATCACGACTGTTGCTGGCACATTAGGCGGCCCAGTGCATTTTGTTGGTGGAGCTGCTCAAGGAATTACGGTGCGTCGTGTAAGGCGAGGTGTCCTTGGCGTCTCGACGCTGACACCGGCCTTCCGCTAAGCCCGTGTGCAATTGACGACCCGCCTGGGCTGTTTGCGGAAATCGGGTTCGTCTTCGTGGGCGGCGGCAAGCGAGGAGACCGCACGTGGACGGCTTCAACCGGTTAGCTTCTTCCCTAACGCTGCTTATCGCGCCGTAATCAGATCGGTCCAGCGCCGAACGCACGCGGTGCACGATGTGATCTGCTGAAAGCGGGAGTGATAAAGCGGCAGAGCCACAGTTAAACGACCCCTGTGTGTGGTGTAGGGCGCCTGTGGAGCGGTTAAGCCCCGTTGGGATAACGCGGAGGGGCGGGGAAGCAAGTGTGGGCTTTTTGCCAGTTATCACAACTTGTCATAAGGATCAGCAAAGCTACACAGCTCTCAACCAACCGCCCAACGAACGTGCCTACCCCTGAGTTATTGACTCACCGTGGCATTCTACGAAGGCCGGCTGAAGAAAAGCGACAATGGGTTCTTCAATAGCACTGACATTGTTGTACCTAATTAATGAAAGCTGTAATGGCGAGAGAACTCTCAGCTGAGATACGTTCAAAGATCAGACAGGTCTCAGATGGAGACCGACATGTTGCACATGCAGATGATAATGTATGTTAACAAGGATGTGTCAAAAATAGGTGACCAGCTCTTCGTGAATAAAATGTTTAATTTTCTAGAAGTTATCAATGCCCTTTACTGTCATTATCACTTATTAATTTTGAAACAAATGCCGAAGTTCGGAGTATTTGCTAGAAAACCCTGCCCTGATGTCCCTCCGAGTACCAGCTTGAAACAGATCCCTAGTTTTAACGCGTGAGCATTGAGGAGCTTGTGATACCCTATGAGAAAAAAAAACGCAATGTATTAAGTAGTACATTTGTAAATTTAACCCGAAAAAAAGAAACGAACTTCAGAGTGGTTTTACAAAAGAACCAGATTTCTCCCCGATTATCAGCTTGAAGAATAGCACCCGATTTTTACCTCCCAAATTAAAAAAATATATATAAAACCGAAAAACAAATAACCCTACGTATATAGGACCAAGACTTAAGCAAAACAGAAAATTGTCACCACGTATTTCAGTTTCAGAGAAACTGCATTTGGGATTATGTCGTGTGTGATCAGATGTATTCGGTGTTAATTTTTCTAGAACGTTACATGGAGGGTGGAAACAGCGAATGACTGCAAAAGCCGACTCGCAGCTGTTAACTGCTGAAACATTTTTTTACGACAATGTCTTGCAATAGGAAAAAGGTGACTAGGGCTGTAGGTACCTTTTTCGTAGTCATTAATTGGTTCAACCTGTATATAATTTTTGGTGTGCAACCTTTCTGTTCCTTGTTTTGAATTGAGAGCACCACATGCATTAGTCAGGGTGTGAGAACTCTCGTGTCAAACTTGTTGTTACAGCACTGATACGTGATACGTTGATTCAAACACGCGAGCTTCATGTACATTGTTTTATGTCTACCCCTTTTTGATAGTGTGTTTACTATGTTAATGTGCACACATCCTGTGGCTGTGAACATGAAGGCATTGCTCATGTTATGTTTTGGACAGCTCATTGCATTATTTCGTCAATTCTATTGCCCTCTGTCAACCTCTTTCTCTCTTCCAAGTGTCTTGCGGCATGCTCAACCTCTCTCCTTTACATCTCACTGTAATATCAAGTTTTGATGCTTTTAACATGCTGAGGTCCTTGCTTGTTTACTAAATATGCATGCAGCAAAGTTTGAATTGCAGCCATCTTGTTAATTTTCTCCCTTATTATAGTGCTGTTAGCTAGGTTGTTCAGACGGTATTTGATTTTGCATGGCCAAATGAAGTTTCCATAACCAGAGATAAAATTAGTTGAACACTATTGGTCAAAAGTTTGCATTAACTGTCGTTAATGAGAAGTGACATATTTATGCAGAATAGCACTCAGACTAGCACTTGCGACTTACGCCATTTTTATTTTGTTTTAAATTGAAATGTTTTTAACCAAAAAGAAAAAGCACCCATGAGCTAGGGTTTGTTTGGTAAAGTGCCATTTCCAAGGAACTTGCCCGGTGTGCAGCAGCACGTCACATCTGCCGTGTCCTGACATGTATCTAGTGTTTTTACTGCTCTCGTGTCTGCCGAAAACACTTGAGTGACAATTAAGCTGCATGGTGTGTGCGAGATTGCTTTTTGAAATGATTCTGTTTGGAAGTACTTACATTGTGGCTGTTTGACCTGGTTTTTTCATCTGATTGGTGCTCAAATTTTCGCATGAACTGGCAGAAACCAGCCAAGTAGCATAGGAATGCAAGTCTGGTGCACTTGCTTGTTTATTTAGAGCCCTGGAGGTAGTCAGCTTGTATAGTTGCAACTGTACTGAGCAGGACATGCTGTCATTGTTTGGGCATGTGGGGCAGCAGCGGTTGGTGTGATATTTTGTTTCAGGCTGTTTACTGTTTGGGCATCTCGTGTTACTCACATTTTGTTGTCTTTGTGTCTAAAGATAAGGTCATTTCTTTTCCTTGAACTGCATTTTTTTGTTACTAACAAAAATATCTCTCACTACCTGTACTTTAGACTGTTGTGACAGCTGTTTGGCCGAGGTTTTGTTTGTTTGGATATCATGAAGAGCTGTCTGGACTGTGAAGGAGGTTGAATGTCACCTAGTTGTGCAGTATGAAAGTTTTCCAGGAGAGCTCGGAGTGTTCTCATAGTGCCGTCTGGACTGTTTGGAACATGCATGAGCCGTGCTCAGAAGAAACACCACATGCTCTTTGTACTTGCATGCAACATTCCAGAGAGCAGGTGCTTTTTACCCTCTAAAAAAAGCAGGAGAGAATTGGGCTGTCATGTTGTTTTTGAGTACTGATCACCACGCCTAAAAGATGTCCAAAGAAAATTTGGCAACTTTGCTCGTATTCACAATTAGCAATTCATAATCGGTAGCCCAGCCATTTCGAAAGCCTCAGTGCTGACATTTTTTCACACACCAGGGTTTTTTAAAGTATAGTGTGGGGTAGGCAAAGGGTTTTCCTTTGTTAGCACTTCAGTAGTAACTGTCTACAGCGATTGCTGAAGCTTTGCTGTGAATGTGGATTAACAGAACTTGCTGCTGGACATTTACAAGGGAGTGAACTTGTTATAACCTCTTCAAATTGGGATCTCAGTTTGTGTGACTGATTCATATAACTGTAATGGGTTTGTATGTTTATACCAGGCATGAACAGCACATTTTATATTTGGCAAGAATGTAAAAAAAAAAATACATGCGTTACAGTACATGTGGGTCACTGGGACACAGTATGTGATTGTACCGTGCGTGCACATAGTGGCTTGTAAGAATGCACACGCAGGTCATTTTATTGCAGGCTATGAAAGGCATGTACCATGAGCTCTACACAAGAACATTCAGATGTAGAGACAAAATGTAGTAAATGCAGCATTATGCAGTCCTCCTTGCACAATGTGTGGCCCAATGGTGTAATGACCTCATGGTTTTTTATTTGACAGTGACTACCTCTAGAGTCCCTGGCTGTCACTTCAGTGTATGCATGGGCACTTGAATGCAACCTAGATTGTTTCCTAAAGCATGGTTAGAACACTTTTAGTACAGCAAGGTGTGTCCTTTCAGAGGAGACGTCATGGACATCACAAACTTGTCAAGCCTGCATTTCCACAGGCGATGCTTGGCTGATATGAGCGCACTTTCTACTTGTGTGCGCTGATTTCATTTGTTATCTGGTTGTGGCAATGTTTCCCTTTATTCTTGCAGGCTGGTATTCTGCCCGTTGGGTGTGCGGCTGGGCCTGCGACAGCGGGTGCACAAGGCCCCTGATAACCATGTGCTGGAGAAGGCATACCTCACTAATGGCAAGATGGGCACCAAGCAGGTGCAAGGGCTGGCCCGCCAGCTCGAGTGGACCGAGCGCCGCGTCCAACGCTGGATTCGGCAGCGCGTTCTTCAGGAGAAGCCCTGCACCTTGGACAAGTTCACTGAGAGCACGTATGTTGACTTCTGGCTGCATTCTTATTGCTTATCTGGGCAGGATAGCTTATGGCGGCTAGCACAGTGAAGTTAGGGCAGATTTGGAACTTGTAGGATTCACTATTAGCCACAAGCAGCTGTGCAACGAAGCTGCCTGCACATGGTTACTCTGTGGTTACGAGATGGGGACAGAATGCATGTCAGCACTTCTGTGTATGTATGCCTCTGGCCTCAGCTCCACAAAAGGCATCTAGATAGAAGCAAAATGTCATAGGCATGAAGAAAGCTTCTGTTCTATGCAAAACTGCCATGGCTGAGTAATGCAATTTTGTCTGTTAAGTTCAGTCATTATTCGTTATTAGGCTGAAATGTCCATATAGACAAACTGTCTAGTACCCCTGAAGTGACTCCACACGAGTACCACTGCTTGCAGTCATTTGGGCAGGGCAATGTGTTAATGTTGGGGAAAAGCGTGCCTTGCAGAGGCACAATGCCCATTTAATATGGGCTGCAGTTTTAATTGTTGAAAATCAGCTGTGTTTGATAGTGGGCATGGACTATAAAACACATGCAATTTTTATGCTGCTTGTTTCTATTGCAGGTGGAGGTTCACATTTTACTTCAGCATATTTTGCTATGGATTGTACACACTTTCAGATGTAAGTCGCATATACATTGCTATTTCAAGCATGTTAGTGTATTCTGATAGCCTAGCCATTGGCTTACTTTTGATTTGTGTTGCATAAATACGGCATCAAAAGTGCTCATGGGTTAAGGGAGGAGGTAGTAGCAGTCACTTCCTACTACTCTGCTGCCAGCCTAAACACCTGAAGTGGCAGTGATCCCAAAGTCCTCTCTGGCCTCTCCCACTTAACGCTGCTTATACTCTTACGAAGTTTGCCTGATCTTCTTGGAGCTCGCATAGTTTTTAAGAGTCAATGCATGTGAAGACAGCTTTGCTGCTACAATGGTCAAATCTTTTTTTTTGCTCTCGTAGTCATGGGGCTCAGTCTAGAGGTGACATAGCGTCTTTCCTTTGATTACAAATTTGCATATGACAGTTCTAGGCAACTATCCAGGCACAGCAATTTAATTATGGAATCAAGACTACTCATTTAAATTTTTTTAGTGCTTTTACTGTGACCAAGAAATATGTTGACTTTGCATCTTTTTGTCTTTATTGTGAACAGAAACCATGGTTGTGGGACACAATGCACTGCTGGTACGACTATCCTCACCACGTGAGTAGCTCGAGTAGCTTTTGAGATGATGTGATGTGGTTTATTGGTTTTTGCATGTGTTGAAGTGCTGCCTGAAATATAAAACACCTGTGCTTCTGCGACAAACTTCAGTTCTTTTTGTTGTCAAGGTAGTCAAAAAAGTATCTTATAGATCCCAAAAATGTTATTTGGGGATTGTGTGCCAATCAGCTTCGCAGCCCAGGCTGACGAGTTACTAAGGCATGGCAATTTATATTTGAGTACCTATTGGCTTTCAATTTTCGTTGCTAAGCTGTGCATGAAAGGGTTGAGAAAGATTCTTAAAAGTACATTCGTTATGAATTGCAGAGGTTGTCACTGCCTTATGTTGTACAGTAAAACCTTGTTAATTTGGAAAATAGGGTAATTCGTGCTTGTCTTCTGGTCCCAGCAGGAATATGTACTATTTAATATCGTCAAGCTTTCGTTAATTAGGTCATATTTTGCCGCTCGTTGGTTAATTCGGACAACCCTCAGAGCGACACAGAAAAGCGAAAGGGACACTAGCGTCCAACCAAAACAAAGTGGTGGCATCTGCATCACCAAAGTCATAAGTGGGAGCCGTATGGGTATGGCAGGAACGATGGAACACGTTGTGCCTAATTGTGCCTTTATAGCCTTTATGCATTTGCCACTGCGCGTGACACCGCGTTGGCTGCATTCCTTCAGAACTGTATAGTCACTATATGTGACTGCGTCGACAGCTAAGACAGTTTTGTCCACGGTGGTTGCAGTAAACAGTAGTTTCATTTTGACTCGGTGTACACATTGTCCATGTGCCTTCAGATCTGTGTGGTTGCCGTCTATGATTGCATCGATAGCGACCACGGTTTCATCCACTGCAGTTGTGGCAAAGAGTTTTGTTTTTACTCGGTGCAAAGTGTGCACAATGTCACAGTGGAAGCTGTCGAGGATAAAGTGATTCTACCGCGGCCCCCATGTTGTACCAAACCTACCAGGTACATTGCGATGCTGTTGCCGACTAGCTCACTGGCGAAAAAATTATCGGGATGTACACACAATAAGAAAAAGCGTGTCTACGAGGACGTGCAACTTGCACCATGGCCACACTGCAAAGAAAATTGGAAGCCCTGCGCTGCTGTTGGTGCTAATCAGTCTCGAGATGATATTTGCAGCTTCCGCACTGCTTTTGTGCAAAATAAAAATGGAATCTGCTGATTCATTCAGGAAATAAAAGCCTGTTGATGTAGTAAGCATTTGTTTATTGCTCTCTTGAAACCCTCAATAATTCAACATCGGTTAATGTGAATATTTTCTTCAGTCCCATGAAATCCGAATTAATGAGGTTTTACTGTAAGTTTTAGGCATTCTTTGCAGGGATCTCAACCTTTTATACAGTTGCCTCGCCATAACGAAGATCAAGGGGGAGCCAATCGTACTTTGTTACATCCATTGTTTCGTTGTAACCTGAAACAATGTCTGCCCTCACAAGTGATAGTGGTCTTCGGGAAAGCAAAGGTGTACTATAGTAATGGCTAGAGACCGGATTTTAGGCAAATGCCTTTTTTGTTCCTTGCGCTCCTATCGCCCCACTTTGATATATGAGCATGAATTAGAGGTTAAGAAGGGCTTTTATAGTGTTCTTATAGTGCCTATAAATGCCTATTTTGGCGTTTGTGCCTAAATGCCTATAAATGGCTATTTTCAATATCGGCGCCTATATGAACACTATTTAGCCTCAAGTTTCGCTTTCGAGTGCAGTTAGAGACCGTTATTCATGTTACCGGGCAACATTGACTGTTCAGAACTCTATGGGGTGCAACCTAATCCTTTAGTTCAACCAACTCCCGGAAAACAACCGCTAGCAGCAGTGAAATGGGACGCGCCGCTGTTAGCAAATGCGAAACCGCGGAGGGCCGTCAGGGGAAAGGAGAGTAAAGAGCAAAAGAAGAAAGAAAAAATGTAATGTGCACTTTTATGGGACAATTGCATGGCTATGTTCAACTGTTGGCGCCTTTGTGCCATCATAAACAATAACATTTCTTGTTTTCCTGTCGTAGATACAGGTCGCGCACATCTTCATTTTAAATTATTTGCCTTTATGTAAACATTTGCTGTGCCTATATTTACAACGTTGGAGGCCTAAAACGTTGCTTTGCCTGCCTATTTTTGGCGCCTAAAACGCGCTTTTTTAATGCCTAAAGATCCGGCCTCTAGTAATGACTGGCTAAGTCGATGCAAGAAGCTGCTGCACACAACCGTCAAGGACCGCCTCAGATTTTCTGCTGTGTCTTTACAGCAAGATGATTGCTTTCTCTAATGCAGCTTTCAACACTAATCCCATCTTTGTCGTTGTGTGTATGCAAGTGTGGCCCCGTAAGAAATCTCAGTGTTTCGTGAGCGTGCTGGCGGAGCACTAAAAGTTTTCTAATTTCGTAAAGCACTTGTTGCATTACGCAAGCAGACACTTATAAACAATGAAAAGGCATTTTTTTACAATGGCATTCATTGATGAGCATTGCACTGAATCGGAGGCTTGTAGCACTCTGCTGATAGTTAACAAGAAATGCTGATAAGTTTAGCTATCTCTGGGAGCTTGAACAGAGGTCATAATTTCTAATGGTTTTTTTTTTTTCGTTCTTATTTGTTGTGTGTCCGGTAAAGGCGGTGCAATTTTGTCAGAGCCAGTGACGAAAAGTGATAACAATTAACGATTAAATGAAGCATTATAAAAAACAGTGCTTGGCAGTGTATGTGCAGCTGATTATTGCAGCCATGGTTAGACGGTGCGGCATGTGCTGCATATACCTGCATATCACAAGCCACGCACTCTTTTGAGATAGGCACAGCAGCATGCTATGTGCACCAGAGTGCAGGAAGTGGCGGCATTGACAGAGTGTGTGGGTTATTATGGGGGGGGGGGGGGGGGATGTCAAGGGGAATTATGATTACCTTGTTGTATCCATTACTTTGTTACAACCCATTTTGTTATAAGGATGATTGACTGTGTTCCGAAAACCTGGTGTATGGACCAGCTCATTTGTGTTGTATATGTTCTAGCACATTCTTTGAGGGGCAATTGCAACTATGCTACAACTAGTAGTCAAACACTACGTCTCTCTACATTCTGTTGTCAGCTCATCTATCGAGCCAAACACGACTGCATTTTCATGGTTTCTGGTTTTGTCATTCTTCCACATCAGCCAGTTAAAACAAGGCATTCTCCTATGATTTCAAGCTTGTGTGTAGGAACATGATAAAGTTTTTGTGTGACAAAGCAAATTTTCGGTGGAATGTTGAATGTGGATGTGCAAGACGACCAGAGGTGGAGACAGCTCCCCGCTTTGACAGATTGGGATCATTCAGCCTGAGCTGAGAGCCTTATCCTTAACACTCGTCAAATGAAGCTGTCCAAAATTGCCATGGAATTGAGCATTTCATTTGGCAGTGTGTGCACAACCACAATGCTTTAACCTTTTAATGCTGGCTTGCTGCGAATTTGTTGCAAGGGGCACGCACTTTATCGGGGTTAAGGGGTGGGGCAGGCAGGCATTGTCGCACATCATTTTGTGCCAGGTATCTTTGGTACATCGAAATGTCTGATCAGAGTGCCAGCTTATCGTGCTGCAAACAGGTGGGCTAGCTTGTGAGTGCTGTTAGAATTTAATGTCTACACTCGTGGAGGTGACTGTTTGAAAATGTTTTTGCATCAGCTATTACAGCGCGTCTTGTTTAGAGCATTCTTTTTCCCTGCCATGCTGCAGTCTGTCACCAATGACCTCTGGTGGTACTACATGATCGAGCTGGGGTTCTACGTGTCACTGACCATGTCACAATTTATAGACACCAAACGCAAGGTAAGTAACTTTGGCGGCACCTTTGAAGCATTCCTAGTGTTCATTTCATCATGAAATTGGGAGGATGTATTGTTCAATAAATGGAGTATTTTTTAGTAGAAAAATTTGAATATTTGTTTTTTTGTGGTAATTACCATTTCCAGAGTTTCTCGCAAAGAACAGTAGCGAATGAAGTGGTGCATCAGCACCTTCTGACTGTATAGTTGGCCAGTACAAGTGACATTGTGGACCTGGAAAAATTGTCATGCTGAAACATCCGACTCCAATGCACAGTTCTTGCTCGGAGCTTTCTCTTCATTGTGACTTAGCTTTCTCATTTGTTTTCTGGTGTTCTAACATGCAACTGTGTTGGCTTGAGGGTACACAGGAAAGTAACTTCTGCGGCCATATATCACTATGTCAATATAGCAGGCACCATGTTGGTTCCTTTGTCAGCTAGTGTTCAGGGGTATGTGCTGTAAATATTGGGACTGAAAGCAGGCATAATCTTGACGTGGTCGATTTTTGCTTTTGCTCATACAGTTTGGAAACTTGTAAAAAATATTTTCTTGCATGAACCCTCATTTGGTGTTACGTGCATAGCCTGCCACTTGCCTATGCAATGCCTTCTATGTATGTGGGCAGTCAGTGCAAGGCATGAATCAAGAGGGTGGGGCATCTCTCTTGTGCAGGACTTCTGGCAGATGTTTGTCCACCACATCCTCACCATAGTACTCTTGTCACTGTCATGGGCCTGCAACCTGCACCGCATAGGCAGTCTGGTGCTCATTGTGCACGACTTTGCTGACGTGCCACTCGAGGTAAGAACACACCATGAGCTCCCTCCAAATGGTTAGGGCCCTGTCAGGGCTGCTGCTGTGTAATGTTTTCTGTCAGGGCTTTGTTCTACATTTTGTTGTGGCCATGTTTCTTTTGCCCTGCCCAAGGCAGCAGCCATCCAGAATAGCCAGTTACTATCAGTGCACATTTTTTTTTAATTTGAAGAGAGCATTAATGACTATATAAATGGAAGTTATTACATATGATGAAGAACTTTTGACAAGAGAATTGATTTAAAAGTTATGATAAAACATTTTCATTACACAAGTTATTGTGGAAGCAAGGATGTTCCCCTGTATAGACGCTGGTCAATAACACTGGCAGCAGTCAGTGGCTAGCATGGCCAGATATTTTCTCACAAATACAGCCAGTGTTGATGTTTAATGCTCAATCATTTGTTCTCAGTGTGTTATGATGCCTTGCCTATTTTCACTCTTCGTTTCACCAGTTTCTCAAGAACTGCCAGCTGTGGCCAGTGAATTTAATGTCCTGGTCAACTACTACTTGTATTAAGGTAGATGTTTCTCAACACCGAGGTGCTGTATCACACCTATACAAGGCACCACACATTTTTCTCAGCAGTTTCATGCTCGCGCTTGAAGCAATTCACTGGCCTGCTTAGGTGTGTGGCCAAAGTTTCTTCCAAATGCATCATGAATAATGATCAGCCAGTTTAGCTCTACACACGAATTAAGTTGCTTTCCTATGTACTGCACATCATTTTCTTCAGGCACCCAGGGTGCCGCGCACCTCAGCATTCAGTTGATACTCCTGGTGTTTCAGCGAGGACTATTTTTGTAAGCAGCGGTAGTTGAGATAGTTTTTTTTTTTTTTTCAATGAATCATTATTCTATTGCGTTTTCCTGTATTATCCATACAGGAAAACATCAGAAATCGTGTAATCGTCACTGGTGAAGTGTAACTAACCATTGACATTTAATAACCTAATGTTGCAAGTTACAACTATAAAATGAAAGCTGCTCAGTTCTCAAGCAATGTCCATGTAGAAGGAAAAAGGTTTCATTTGTTTAAAAACATGTGAGAGTCTACTATATCTTATATAATGATATTATCATCGAAGAGTGCATCCACGGAGGCAGAATCTTCTTCACATTCACTTTTTGCAGTGCCTCAGTGACTGTGGTATTCAGCTTGGGTGCACAATGCTATCGGTTCAATTCCCAGCTGCTGCAGCCATATTTTGATGGGGCGAAATGCAAAAATACTCCTGTACTTTTAAATTTCAAAAAACCCCAGCTGGTCAGAATTAATCCGGAGCCCTCCACTGCAGTGTCCCTCATAACCCACTCTCCAGTTACAGGGCCCCACAATTTAGTTAGTCCATTTTTAGCACATGCTTGAAGTGAGGTCATTTAAGGACGTGTGGTTGTGACGTTATGGTCATACCAGTAGTCTTCATCGGTGATCAGACCTGAGAGCATGCGAATGGGCTGGACTGACAGTCGTAAAAACAGCGTTTCGGGTCTGCAGGTAGTCCATTGCAACAACCACGGGTGTCTACCAAGTTCATATGCATTGACAGAGCAGAACATGACAGTACAGAACAGAAAATCCTTTGTAAGGGCAATGCCTGTCACACAGTGCTGTGTCGTTGCCAAATCTTAACATATCTGTCCCTCACAGGTCTCTCACCATCAACAGGTGATGTGCACGCAGTGGTAAGGCAGGTTATAGGTGCAACTAAATGGAATTAAATGTGTTTTCAAAACATTAGCTACTATGGCCTTCAAAAACATCACACTGCACCTTGAGTCACGGTGAGTTCAATTTCGTGCGTGATATTAAAGGGGCCAAATGCACATCAGTGCGTCAGTCACTGATGTGCATCAGTCACTCTGAAAAATTAGCAGGTGTGGCTGAAAAACATTTTCTAAAACTTTTCATTCTCCTTAATTCTGAACTGTTATGAACATATTCAAACCAGTTTGAACCGTTATATTATTGCTCCAGAGCAGAATCTTAACTGCTCTTAAACGCTCCAGAGGAACACATCCGAATGCACTTCGGAGAATTTCAATTAAAGTACTCATGCCAGGAATTTTATACTGACTTATCAAAGTTCCATGCTGGCGTTTCTTATGCAGCGCTTGGTCCATCTTTCTCAGAATCTGTTGTTTTGCACCCTGAAACAAGTATCTTTTCAGTAAAACCAACCTACGAAAGGCCATCATATTCACAGACTCTGAGTGTAGTAAGGTTCCGTAAACATCTCATAGTCAAAGAACTTTATTCACTTCTTTCCACTGCATACATATCTAACCAGCTCGTCGTGATATGCTGCGTGCCTGGCCACAAAGGCATCGAAGGGAACATACTGGCAGTGAATGTGGGACACTGAAACTTTAAATAAGCTTCATTTTAAGCCTTGATTGGGTAACTGGCGACCATCAACAAAAATACGTGGAACTGAAGTAATTATATGTCGACTTAGAAAACCCATTCTTGCTGTCTGGTGGCCAGCCTCCCATCTGCGTTAAATGTGGAGAAACGTTGACCATCCTACATGTCCTGGTGGAGTGCCGCGAAACACAAGCAGAAAAAAAAAGCACTATCCTCTAGCTTACCGACAGAATATACCTCTCCATCCGGCAATGTTCCTTCATGTGGACTCTTTTTCACTAGCAAATCACTTCTTAACTATTTACACGATGTTCATTCATTGCAAGTAATCAGCCCAATGAATTTGTAGCATGACCTCTCAACAGAGGCTACTGCTGCGATAGTAGCATTTGTGTGGCACGTGCCTCGAAAGCCTTGCATCCAAGGTTTTTGATGAGGCAGCAGTGCTGCTGGCACATATATGATTTAATATACCATCCTTTCATGTTTTATGACCACAGGACATTTTACAAGTTATTGTCATAATGTTAATATATTTATATTTTACGCACTCTACAGCGACTATATTTTAGGTACATATACAGCCATGTTCCATCTATGCTTTGCACCACATTGTTCTATTCAAGTCACAATCCCTTGTATAGCGCTCTTTGGCCAGACCTGGCCCTTGCGCCATTAAACTCCACATATCATCATCGGAACCTTGAAGGGCGACTCCGGCGATTTTTTGACCATGTCAAGCTAATAAAATATTTAGGTTCCCGAGACCCTCCTGTGACGCGCCTGATAGGAGAATTGTTCCGCAAATTCGAAAATAATTTTAAATAAGCAAAAAAGTGCAAAAATGAAACTGAAACCTTGACCAAGCAGCCGAGCGAACCTCTGCGTGTGACGTCACGAGTGTACCACCGGCGGGGAAGGCACGCAACGCATGCCTGTCTTGCCCGCGGGGCGAACGATACCAGTGAAGAGTGGACGCTCAGCTTATTCGTGACCGCGCCGGACCTTCGGAGACCTTCGGGTGACATTGTAAGCTGCACCACCCATTCGGATCTGTCAAACAGTGACAGTTATGATTCAGACAAATTCAATAGCCACGAATCGCCGTCCGCATTCGACCCGCCACCACTAGAGCCAGCGCCCATGCGCAACATATCGCACTGCAACATGAAGACCAAGGGTAGCCCTAACCACTGATTGTTATACGTGCTGCTTGCTGTGTTATGCGTTTTACCCCTTCTCAGGGAACCGCTTTGTATTCTCAATGTGGAGCACGACTTTCCGCATTTGTATCCTGCAAGAACGCCGCTGACAATCCAAAGCACCGACCGGTGCATTTGTTTACATCGGCAGGTACAGCGACCAATCGTCGTTCGCTTGAGATAGCCGCTCATTGGTGACATCAATTAATGTCAGAACATATCAAAACACTCAGATTTTGTTCATGTAAGCAGATGTGTGCATCACTCTGGGTCGCGCTGATATGAGCGACCACACACCTTCGAAAACACCGAGCGGGAGACCGTAGTATAGGGGAGCGTTGTTGTGCAACCTGCTTATCATTCTTTGTATTCTCGTTATGCACACAATTAGTGTTCCATAAAGTAGACATAGAATAGGACATTGCACATATGATCGTTCATTTAGAGAACGCATAGTTTTCTCGCGGAAACGCCGATGCTGTGACGTATGACATCATTGGCAGCTGAACGAGACGGTTGTTTACGCATGCTGTATCGAAGGGGCCTCCGCTTGCTGCCCACTTTGGATACGAGGCAGACAGTGCACCTTGTAAGCTGAATAATTAGTCAGCATAACAATGGGTAAAAATACACCCATGGATGTTCGTAGTCACATTTAATTTAGGGAAGCGCCGGCCAGTGCGACTGGCCGCATTCGGGAAGGGCAATGTATACACGGATGTTGATTGCGCGTCGTGTTGTCGCTTCTAGCTTTTTGCGTGATGCCCTGTACGAAATGAGGAATGGTTTATTTCAAATCCGTATGCTCAAAAACTGAACTACAGAAGCAGCTTTCTTCATCCTAATGGCTTAATTAGCTTCATATCAGTCGCTCAGGTCCGCCAGCAGCAGACGCATGAACTCGGCCACTGTGATAGGCTTAATATCGGCTGAACGTGACTGGCATTGGCTCAAACTTTGTTTGCGGATGGCGAGGGCTGAAATCCATGCAGCCAACAACGCAACACCGCTTGCCACCCCCCACTACTTGCCCGTCTACAGAGAACGCAACTTCTTGCAACAGGAACATCTCGCGCCAAGCACTAGCTCACGATCGTCGACTCCTGCACGCTCTCGTCCACGGTGGTGCTCTCGTCGCGGTCGTCTGCATGATCCCGGCATGCTCTGCGTGCTACACTCCTGACATACACAATGTGGCCTGTAACTGAGGAGGAGGTAAGGTAGGGTGTTCGAGGCAATTAATTAAATTCGATTGTAAAAAATCTGCGCAACTCTCAAGCCTTATTTTTTTAGAACATGGCAGAAGTGTTCAGAGGAACATACCCAGCGAATTTCATCGACATCCGTTGAAATCGAAAAATCACCGGAGTTGCCCTTTAACTGAGAGGGAAAATATGCAGAAGTCTGAACCCAAACCGAACCCAAATACTTTTCAGTTCGACACCCTGTTTGTGGCAGGTAAAAGCCATCGGTCTGCACAGGAAAAGAGCTGAACACCTTCTGTCACTTCCTCTCATGCAGGCAGCTAAAATGGCCAAGTACGTAAAACGTCAGCGCCTTGCAGATGCTGCCTTCGCTGTGTTCACCATCTGCTGGTTGGTGTCCAGGCTGGGGCTCTACCCATACAGGTAAGCGTGCATGCAGCACACCCCTATTCTTTGTACTAAATTGGTACTACGGTTGAGTCCCGCTACAATGAAATTCACGGGACATGCGAAAAATTTCGTTGTGGTGGAACTTCATTGACGCGAAATTGGCCAAACGGCAAAGCCGCGAACGAAACCGAAACCATCGTCGCGGAAATCTTTGCGATGGCGTTGGGGGCAAAGCATGAGACATACCGTAGACGGTCAATAGATTGTCAACTTCAGGAGAGAATGCATTTCGCGCTGCTGTTACAGCATTTTTCATACCCTGTGGCTGACGCCTAACTCAACACGCGTGCCCGGCCGACTGCGAAACACTCATTTTGCGGCACATGCACCGTCGCAATGAAGCGGTTTGAATTATCTCAATTTCATTGCATATTTATGATAGTCAGCAAACTTGGCAAGCTTGTTTTTACTGGAAGTTTTATTTCCAGAAGTCGGTCAGCCTGGATTTCTTACGCTTCACGGCAAGCAAAGGCGTTATGCAAGTCTCGCAGTCCGTTAAAAGCCATCGCAATGTCATTGCCGTGGGCTCTGATAACATTTAAGATGAGGTCAAACAAAATCCATTACTTTCAAAGCAGTCGCCAGAGTCAGTGCGTCTAGCGGGTTGTCATTTTCCCCAGACGACGAGACACTGGTATCATGTTGACAACAGCGGCTGCGGCACGGCCGCCGTATCTTGAAAGCAATCTGCGCCTTACGCATAGTGCACGCTCGTGCAGGCCTCATCTTCAAAGCGATCTGCGATGTGGGCAAAGTGCAGCTAGTGCCGGTAGAGTCGTGTGCACTGTCCTTTCGACGTTTAGTTCGCGTTGAATAAGCGAGAGATGGCACGGAGGTCAATTCGCTCGCTGCTATTGCCGCGCCTTCTCACTCCAGCGTGTTGATACAGAGTTTCTGCGCTCATCGAGCAAGATAAGTTCACGTTTACCTGTGAACGCATGACACAGTGCTTGGTAATATAGTTAGTAAACAAATGTTTACGAGTTCATACAGCCGATAAAACTATCTAGTTCGTATAGCTGTCTACTAATCTGCTATCGCAGTCGATGCTCCACCTTTCGCGCGAAACTGCGAAATGTTTTATTTCTGCTTTCTGCCTTGGCGATCATATGTGCCTTCTCCTCGAGAGAGAGAGAAATTTACACTTCTTCGCTGGCGTAGCCATTTCTACCAGACATACACCACAGAAAACGGCAGCGATTGTGGTGATCCCGTGCAGTCTCTTCAGGCGGGTGATGACCACGTGTGGCTATAGATTGCAGTGTCGTAAATTGATACTTTGAATTTGATTTTGTTTGCGAGAACCTTGTTCAAGCGGACATACGATCATCACAGCTTTGGAAGGGCCTTCTAATTTGACTACTCGGCAGTTCCAATTTCGATTCAGTCCCAGTTTCGTTCTCGAAAAGTTCAGTGAAGTGGAAATACCGAATAAAATGCCTTCATTACAAAGATACTTATTTTTTATTACTTTCTATGGGCAGCTGACGGGAAATCCAAAAATCTTCGTAGTGCCGGAAATTTCGTTGTAGCGGCGTTTGTTTTAGGGGGAGTCAACTGTACATACCGATGTCTCTGCGTATAAACTGCACCCACAGTTACAACAGCCTGAAAAAAAAAATAATTCATGTGTATAACCCACAAGAATAACTGCATACAGCAACGCTAAAATCCTTGTAAAAGGTATCCGTTTGCGAATGCACGACTCATGCACGTCATATCTTCAGCCAGCCCCCCCCTTCTTCGGCGATGTCGATAAAACTGGATTCACCAAGACAGCATTGTGGGCGATGTACATATGCATACCTGCCAACTCTCCCAAATTGTCCGGGAGCCTCCCGAATTGTTCTCGCATCCCGATTGTATGGACGCGGCCTCAAATCTGCTGAAAAGTAGCCGCCACAGCACCGCATTTTTTTTTTCCATTTTTTATGCCCTGTAATATAACTACGCGAGAAATTTAAGCGGCAAGGGAGCAGTTAGTCACCAACACACACCTTGAATCGCGGTAGTGGCCGCCGGCACCACCACGAACACGAGTCGAGTGTACTAGTCTAGTACACTCTAAACGCGAGCAACCGAAGGACGTTGCCATGTTGGATTTGCCGGATTGGCTCGTCTCAGGCTGGGTCGCGCATTTTTAGCAATCCAGGCGTTATATGACCGTGAGTGCGTTTGGCTTCATTTGGCTTTGTCAGGTTGTCGAGTGAACTGCGAATGCCAAACTACTCTTTTGTTTCCCTGAGTTTACCGTACTTTCCGGTCTATAACTTTCACTTTTGTATAAGACGCACCGTGCCCCCTCAAAACGTTAGTTCTTCCGGGGGGGTGGGGGGGGAGGGGGGGGGGACATATATAAGTCGCTCCGGTGTATAAGACGCACCTGTTGGTTCGATAAGCGATTTAAAAAAAATTAGTGACGTTTCACTCCGTGAATGTTTCCACTCCAGGCGCATTTCTACCTTCGTGGTTTCTGCAATGTTCCATATAAAGTCCAAGGGCAATAACATCGTCCCCGCGCGCCGTATGCTGTATGTGCGAGTGAAAGTGTCCGACGGTGAGCCGAATCGCCCACGAGGGAGGGGGGGCTTGTACTCTGGTAGCAACTGCGTAGTTTGCGCAGCGGCGCCCCCCGTATCTTGACAGCGATCTGCAGATGCGACAAATTCGGGCTCAGCTGACTCGCGGTTGGCCTGCCACCGCATTGCGTTGCTGCTCCGTCCTTCTCGCACGGCGCTCGGGTACCCGATCACAAGAAGAACGTACCTGGTTTTACAACATAAGACAAGCGGGAACGTTGAGCAGACTTGATCATAAGAGTATTTATGTGTGTGTGTACAAGATCTAACCTAGGGAGTGTTAGCCAAAGCCACTCATGGCCATGGCAGCGGATGTAGAACATCCTTTGACCGATGGAGTCGCAATGTGACGACACTTAGTTGGTTACATTGAGAAGTTTGTTTTACCTTGAGTAGAGAAATACAAGAAAACCGGCTCACGTTGTAGCTGAGAATTTGTGTATGAGATGTATTCCACCTCTTGCTAACATATGTAGAGAATGTGATGCACTATGCATGGCTTTTGCAGGGTCATCTACTACACTATGTTTGAGGCGGTGAAGGTGATTGAGATGTTTGCTGCCTACTACATCTTCAACTCACTGCTGGTCGCCCTACAATTCCTGCACATAGTCTGGACTTGGATGATTGCTCGAATGGCGCTGCAGGCCATTACAAGCAATGGGGTGAGTCCCATGCCTGTATGAACAAGCTGCTCTTAAAATCAGGCGATACAGTTGGCAGCTGTGTGTTTGCTACCTCTGCTGTGTGGTTTGTTGTCTGCTTTGCAATAAGTGTTGGACGATAAATTTCTGTATGGTTTCTTTTGTGTCGTGGGGAAGCAGTTGCCACTGAAGCACACCATGCAGGAGAAGTGAAAGATATAGTTGCTTGCTTCAAAAGAGATATGTATGCCATTTTGCATTGCAAAGGGAGCAAAATGGCATTGCAAAGGGAGCAAACTGGTATATGTACATGCTGTAAAGAACACATAAAAACACTCGACATATAATGCTGCAGAGATAGGACAAACCAGGGAGATCAGAACATTTGTAGTCTACATTCTCCATGGTTTCCTTGCCATTGCAAGATTGGCACTCGCAGTAGGGTATATTGGGAATGCATGCTGATCTGGCAACACTAGCCACGTCTGCCAGCTTCCCCGAGGCACAGTTGCAAAGTGCCTGTATGCTGTGCAGGCCTAGTGGGGCTCGGCAGTCATCACCGTGTGACTGTTCAGGGCTCTAAAATGCAACAGTCCAGTGATTATTGTTGGGCAAACTTCACTGAGCCCTCATGAATCAATGAAGCCACACTTGCCCGTTTATTTCACCCTTGGATATCAGTCCTGACAGTATTCTTATGAGGCGTACTGCTTTGAAGGCAAAACCTTTGCCAGGCTTCTTTTTGCTGCATTGTGCGTTTCAGACCTGAGCAAGTACCCAAAAATATTGCTTGTGCGATCTCAAATTTTCGACTGAAGCCTCTAAAGCAACCTTGCACTGCATGTATTACAACCCCCCAGATTCATTGCTGGTCGTCAAGAAAAAGCATCTCACCTGAATCGAAGCTCTGGTACTTTGCTGTTCGTAGACGTTGATGAAGCATCATGCGCGCAACTAATGAGCACAGTGGTTGCTCCATTTGTCAATTCTCGCTTCGAGCGTGTGAATCGAAATTGTGCAAGTGAGGTTTGCGAATGCATGTTCTGTGAAACCAGGTTGAACTTGATTGGCACCTTGACGGTCAGGAATTTATCTGTCCTGTGCACTGTTTTCTGTCTTTCTCTACCGCAAGTACAAACTTTTCATGTGATAGCGCATTGCATGTGTTCTCTCTCGCTTGCTTTCTGTGCACTGCTTAATTCTTGCACTGCTTTTCTGCTTCAGGGAATGGTAAGTATTTGATGACTGTGCTGTTTACAGACGCTTTAACTTCAAGCACAGCGCAATAACATGAGCAACCCTGTGAATATGCAGTTAGGCGCACTCTATATATCGCCACGTCTCAATACAAAAGCCAAAAAATGAAAAAGAAAACATGGTAATTAAACGCCAAGTAGAGCTGTGCAAAACGAACGCTCATGCGATTGGGACTGTTGCTTGCTCGTTTGTTCGGACTATTTGCTTACATTGACAATCATCGTCGATAGTTTCTGCATAATTCGTTCTGTTTTAAACAGCTCCAAATATTGAATTTGGTGCTCCAAACCACGATTTTCCTGCTCCAAAAATTGCTCCACATCCTATTTCGGCTGTTGCATCCCTGCATATGAATATTTAGATCTAAAAAAAAATGCAATTATCCACCGCACTGTAACACGAAAAAATTGGGACAATTAGCTAATTTTTTCACAATCCCATTAAATATAACTCAAGATAATGAAATTTCCAGCAGCATTCTACAGTGTAGACCGCTTATAACGTAAGTCGCCGGAGTCGCGAATATCCGCACTATAACCAAAGCACCAATTTTCAAGGACCGCACATATGCAAAACATGTGCACCGAGCCGCCACGCATATGCGACAGTCGGGGAATGCGGCTGGAACGTTTGCATTCAATTTACAGTCGAATCTCGTTAATTCGAAATAATTCACGCGGCGGCACCTCCAACCGGCATTGCTCCGGCACCACCATTGAGTAAAAGGTTAGGAGAGACCCCTCAATGTCGCACGCGAGCGAAAAAAAAGAAAGAAAAGAAAATGTGGTGGAAATTTCACCCTCTCTCAAATGGCAAGGTCGCCGGCGGATTCTGCGTTGCGCCGGAACATGCGTGTACGTACCGACGTCTCAGCCATGCTATGGTAGCCACACTTAGAAAATGGCAGTGAACCCTTCTTTCTCCTTTATGCTTCCTCTACTTTCTAGTCGCGTGTTGACCTTGCACGCTGTGGCTACGGCGCAGAGGGAAGCAGCGGCGCTGTCCCAGGCCGGCCAACGAAACTGCCCACGCCGGCAAACGCCCGCTTCCTGATAACGGTAGAAAACGAAACTTCGGGGAGCTGGCGCCGGGCGCGCACGGTGAAAGTCGAAAGTGAGGGAGCTACGAGGGAGGGCGAGGGGAGCAACCGAAGCGGCGGAGTTGCCGAGGCGAAATCCGCTTCCCTGCCGCCCTCCTCTCACATTCCACGGTCTCTGCGTGCACCCTTCTCCCAGAAGTTTCGTGGCCCTCGCTCGCTATGCGCGCCATGATATTTCACGACTCGCACTCAATATTCTGGTTTTAGCCTCACTGGCTGTTCGTTCGCACCACATGCCCTTCTCCTCCACTTTGTCTCTCTCTCTTCCTCGAGCACTCCTAGAGGTGCCCGTTTGAGGGGAGTGTTCGCCGTCTCCGCTGACTTCCGTATTCCCTGGCAGCCGCAGTGGAACCGGTATTTAGTTTCCCGCAACTGCACTATAAGCAATACGTGTATACATGGAGTGCTATGGGAAAATTAACGGGAGTCTGAAAAGACCGCACTATATCCGGTCCTGCACTATAAGCGGTTACGTTATAAGTGGTCTATACTGTACATCTCTTGAATAGTATGTAGGCCAAATTTCATTAGTGTGGGACAATTATAAGTGCATAATGTTATTCTCATGGGATTGTTTTAAAAAATTAGCTAGTGTACTAATCTTTTTTTTTTGCATAGTGCCACTAATTGTACATGCCCTTTAGATAGATATTGGTACTTTGCAGTCTAAAGAGTTAAATAAGCTACAGCACGGTGCTTTTCTGAAAATTTAATACGCAAGAAAGTGCCGGCAAAGATCACTGTATTTTGCTGTTGTGTAGGAACTCAAGAAATCTAGCTGCTAGACAAAAACAGACATATTCGAAATCTGTTTCAACAACTCTCTAATTGGCTCAATTTTCAAACCTCTAGTACAAGTAGAGTGGAACCTCGTTGATACAATTCTGCATGATGTTTTTCAGGGTTTTTTTATTATTTTTCTTTCGATTATATGATTTGGTTGGGTGATACGATTTTCAGATTATACGCTTTATTTTCTGGTTCCCGTGAAGATCGTATCAACGAGATTCCACTGTAAATAAAAAACAAGAAATTTCAGGAGCATCTTCCTTTAAAGTGTGGTGTATATTGTGGGCTCGCTCTACGTCTCTTCGCGCGGCGTCGGTAAATCGCCCCAAAATCGGGCTTCACGACGAGGCGCGACGGCGTGCGGCGATAGACCCACCGCAGGTTCGAGCACCGAGCCTAAAGGCCTGGCCGGCTCTTGCCGTATGTATAAAGCCCCCTCCCAGGAATGCCAGACTTCCAGGACAATTAGCGCATTTATTGCTTAAAACACTTCACCAGTAAATACAAAATTGCACTCTAAAGCACGGAGCACACTCAGCACCCGCGGTCCCCGATGGCGGGGGAAGGCAGGTTCCGCGCAGCGTCGAACAATGGTTCGCACATGCGTGCCGAGATGCGTTCGCAAGACACTGCCTAGCACTTTTCCGCCACCGACTCTGGTCAGTGACGGTTCGGACACGCAGAATGTGACGCACCGAGCGCCTGCGACTACCGCAAGGGCGGAACACAGAGCCGCTCAGCAAGCCACACTCACGCAAGTGGGCAAAGCACGTGAATGTCCCAAGGCCGTGGCGTTGGGGACACAAATAGATGGTCGCTCACGTACCTTGCCGCCTGCCTCTCGTGACCGGCGCTTGTCCTTCCCGTTGCTCCACTCCCGCGCGCTGCGACAACGCTGCCAGTAAGGGCTCCTTCCCTACGTCACGACCCAATCGGAGGGCCGCGTAGCACGACGCCCCAGGACACTGCCGCGGCGCCCGGGAAAACAGCGCGGGGTCGAGGGACATGTATTCGGAGGGGTCTCCTCGCACTAGCGAATGAACCCGGAGCCGGAGGCACAGCAACGACGGCGCCCTGCTGACCGCGGGATCTCCCACATCCCCACAATATAAAACAGCAGTATGTTCACATAACAATCAACAAAAATAGCTGCGCTCACATAGGCAAACAGGTGTTCGGGTTCCCAAACAATTTTTCGTGCGAAAGGAAGTGTTGCCCTTAGCACTACTTCAAACGAAACTGATGTGGTGAAGAGAAAAAATCTATTTTTGCTTTTTTTTAAGGAGGGGAAGGGGGGTTTATAGATGGTGCAGTAAACAAGCAGACATGACGAAACGAGATGCAAAACGTCATCTGCATTGGCTACTGCTTAGCATGCGGGTTTGGTTTCATTCGCTGATTTTGTTATGCCTATTGCCGAAAAGCAAAAGCCTAGCTTGTTGCCACGAACTCTTTGCTTCGCATGTGGCAGTGAACAATAGAACAAAGGTGAAAGCAACAGCTGTGCGTGTAGCTACGCTGGCGGGCAAGCAGATTCGTTATGCTGTGCCTTTGTCAAGATGGCGGATGGTGCTTTGCAGCAAGTTCGTAGGTGGCGCTTGACATATTGAATATCTAAGCCCCCTGAATGAAACTAAAGGTAGCAGCATGCTTTTATCTAGTTGCCCGAGCTGGCAAGCAAGGCCAGGTGAGGAGCTTATCCACACCTCGCTGTTGGCAGAGCAGGGTTGCATGGTGGCGCTCATGTTGTTCCCACGGAAACAAGTGCGTGAACATTTGTGCACTGCAATCTGCCGCACCGGTTCTTTTCATGGTTTCTTGCTTTTACTTGTGCCAGCGCAATGACAGTTGCTATTGATCGCAGTGATTTTGGAACCTGCAATCGGCATATCCTATTGAATATCCCCTCCTGTAGGGGATATTCAAAATGCATTGTGATCTGGCAACACTAGCCACATCCGCCATCTTACCCAAGTCACAGTTGCAAAGCGCTTGTATGTTGTGTGGCCTGTGCGGCTTGGCAATCGTCACATTGTGGCTGTTCAGGTCTTTAAAATGAAGCAGTCATCCTCATTGTCCAGCGATCCATGAAAAGTGAACTTCATTGTCTTCCACGAATCAACAAAGACATGCCTGTTGGTTTTTTCATCCTTGGATAACCGTCTGGATAGCATTCTCAAGAGCCGTACTGCTTTCAAACCGAAACCTTTGCCAAGCCTTTTCTTCATGGCGACATGTATTTCAAACTTAAGTAACGTACCCTAAACAGTTAATCATACGCTCTCGAATCTTCGAGTGAAGCCACTGAAACAACCTTGCATGGCACTACAACCCCCCCGAATTCTGTTGGTCCTCAAGAAAATGCGTTTCACGTGAATCGAAGCTCCAGTACTAGTGCTATGGGTCGAAGCAGGTAAAGTTCAGTGCCCAAAGCTAATGAGCACTGTGGTTGCTCCGTTCGTGTAGGATTTTCACTTAGCGTGTGATCTGAAATTCAGCAAGTCAGGTTGCACATGCATGTCCTGTGAAAATGGAGGACGAACCTGACCGGCAAGTTGAGCGTCAGTAAACTTGTTCCGTGCGCTGTTTTCTGCCGTTAGCTGTCGCGAGTCTAAAGTTCTCGCACGATAGGGCATTGTGCATGTTCTCTCTCACTGGCGTTCTGTGCACTGCCTAATTCTTGCACTGCTTTTGTGTTTCAGCTGTTCGTAAGTATTGAGGACTTTGCTGTTCACAGATGCTCCAGCTTCAAGTACAGTACACTAACATGAGGCACACTATATAGCGTGGCGTCTCAACACCAGAGACAAGAACAAAGAAACGCTGTAATTAAAGGGACACTAAAGCAAAACACTAAATATGTTTAGACGGATAAAGCATTCCTTGAAAACTGTTGCCGTTAATTTCGAAATTATAGTTTGATTATTAGAAGAGAAAATGAAAGTCAGAGTTCCAGCTTTTTAATTTCTCGGCGAATCCCCAACTTGGGTACATCACTGTGACATCATGGATTTCGAAGTATTTTTTCACATTTTGGCCGCGTTGGCGCGGCAAAAGTTCCCGAAACCTGCCATGTTCGATCTTCGGCTCCATTATAGTGCAATGTAGTCTATCTTTACTGCTAAAGAATAAACTAGGTCCCAGGAGACGCTGTCAAAATCTGATGTCACAGCGAGCTGGTGCGGGCACTTCGAGGAGGTGTCACCACCTGTCTTTTGTTGTTGCGCTTTTCCTGTCTTACCAAGTGACTTGGTGGTAAGAGTGGTGTTTTTGATATATAGTAGAAGGATAAATTACTGATACAGAAGAAATTATTTTTCTCTTTAGTGTCCCTTTATACGCCAAAAGAAAGTACGCGAAACAAACATGAAATTCAACAGCATGCCACTTGGTGAAGCAGTGATAGCTTGAGGTTGTTTTCCATCTCTATGCTGTTGGTGAGCTGTTGGGAAGGAAGATGTGTAGAGCAATGTGCACCGATGTAGTACCCACTCTTCCATTTTGTCTCTAATTGGAAAAAACCTGGTCTGATAGACTTTGCTGGGCTATCTGGGGGGGACTTTCCAGCTTGTGCCAACGTGTATCGGTGGCACAAGCTGCACAATTTTTACTTTGTATCGAAAATGTTTAGAAGCAAGATGCTTACTGCAACAACCTACGAGGTGTTTTTCATTCCGTTTGCGAAATTATTTTTTAGCCGCTAACTTGCGTAACGCATCAAAATCTCCAAGTTTGTTGTATATTGAACAGTCGTGCCTTCACATAAAAATTAAACAAACATAGTTGCACTCACATAGGCTAAACAGAGTTTGTGTTCCCGAACAATTAGACTCGATCATGCATGTGTCGCTTGTGCAGATGACGAATGGAGCTAAATTTAGCCTCACACGCGGCGTTCAGAGAAGCGTAATTCGTCAGTACATTTGTCCCCCTGAGCGGAAATGGTTGCATTTGAGAGAGCTCACTGTGCCATAATAGGTATATTAAGCTGAAACTGGTGTTCATCAGAAGTTGTAAGACCTACAGATGTGCAGTATGTTTCAACAATTTCACGGTTACTCGGCTGTGACCTGTCCCCCACATTCTACACGTACGGCACAAACAGGGCATGAATAGACTCTGGCAACAAGACAGGGATATCAAACTCCTTTGACCACGATAGAACGTGCAGTCTCCATTGCAAGCGCACGAGATTGAGGCAAGTGTAGGAGCCTCAACCATCTACGAGTGCAGTGGGCTCGAGCGGCTTGGGGCTGTCGCGTGCACCACCTATAGGGTAGGTCATTTCTTTACTCCAGGGCCCAAACACGCACTGCAATACAATTGGGCCCAGTATGAATAGGGAGCGAGCACAATTGTAAAATTAGACAGTAAGACCCCCCAGCAGCTGTAGCATCAGTTAAGCATGTAACTTTTCTAACGCGTGAATAAATGTAACATGTATTTGGCTATGTCATATCTAAACGATAGTACTCATACACGTCTGCAGCATGCACAGACAATTTCAAGTACAGTAAAAGCTCGTTAATTTGAATTTCACAGGTACTCTTAACGAGTTCAAATTTAAAACGAATTTGAATTAACGAAAGTCATTGAAACATAGCCTGAATTGAGACCAGCTTGCTAGAAAGCACTTGTAACTCGCAATATTTTTTGACCAAAATAATCTGTGATCACATTTTGCTTCTCTTCTTTGAAAGCGATGGCCATCAGTTAGTCTTCCAAAGGGTAAACGTGACGCATAGCTTCATCTTCACCCTCCTTGAAGTAAAAAAAACGGCGCCCGACACCGAGCCCATTACAGTCGCCGACGGATTTTTCAGACTTGATGGATATTTCGGGCTTCATAAATGCACTGTCAGGGTTCCCATAGAGCTAATGCAATTTCGCGACCAATTTTTCGGACGAATTTAGGCACCAAAGATGGATTTTCCGGACTAAGTCACTCGTTTCGAGCCCTACCCGCCACGCTACCAGATTGTAGAGGCTACCATGTTGGATTTTCCACTGGCTTGGCCAGGCTTGGCTTCCAGTGGCCTGCTCTATGTATGGCCTTTAAGATTGGGAGCGAGCGCGCTGTGTACTCGTCTCAGAGGCCATGCCTGCCCTTCCTTGGCTGACAAAACCTCCAGGGGACGGCACTTGTTCTCTTTCTATTTTCGGTCAGCACTATCGTCATAACCGCATTTTGTGGGTTCCTTTGTTTCTTTATTGCCGAGTGGCGGCACTCAGTTTGGCGGCGTGCAGTTCAAATTAATGATAGAGGAGTTCATGCGCGTGCGAAATAAGTTGGTTTACCCATAGACAGCTATGCTGCGTGGTTGGTCAGCGACAGTCAGTTCGAATTATCTAAAAGTTTAATTAATGAGGTGCGAATTAACTAGCTTTTACTGTACTCCACTGCGGCCGCGTTCGTGGTACAGTCAACCCAATTATTCCTTTTCTAAAATGGGTGCGGGGTTTGTAGGCATTTCAGTAGACGAATAGACACTAGGGAATGAGACGGGAAAACGTCATCTTCATTGGCCACTGCTTAGCATGTGGATATTATTTTATTTGTCGATTTCCTTATGCCTATTGGAAAAAAAAAGACAAGCTTGGCTTGTCACCATGAACTCTTGCTTTGCAAGCAGCGAACAGCAGTTGGAGGGCACCACATAACAGGGGTGAATGCAGCAGCTGTGAGTGTAGCTATGTGTAATGAGCAGTTTTCTCTTGCCTTGCCTTCAGCAAGATGGCATATGGCGCTTTGCTTCAGGTCAATTTGAATATCCTCTATTTGCCTGCATTCAAGGCTGTGCAGCCTCTGTTCCCCATCCTTACTTTCTCTCATAATTAATCATCTTTTACACGCTCAACACTGCAGATAGCGTTTGTGTGTCAGCTTAATTTTGTCTTCGCTCTCTCCTATGCCTTTGGAGGCTGAGTACTTGACAACAGAAGCAGTTGAATTTTTGTAGCTGCATGTGGCATTGGCACTAATAAGCCTGAGGTGTTGAAAGGGAAATGCATTACTGATAGAGAACTGGTGTGGCATGTGCAGGTCAAGGACTTGCGCAGCGATGATGAGTCAAGCAGCCAGGAGGACGAGAAGACTCCTCGGAACAGCCATGAGTCTGGCGACTTCAAACGGCACAAGAGCCGTAAAGCCGACTAGAGCCGAGCCAACCATCAAGAAAAGGGCCATGCACGATCCCCCGTGACAACTGCCGGCATGCATTGACACTTGCGGCTCTGCACCCCCTTTCAGCCCCTCTTTTCTGTTCTCCCCTCTTGCTAGGAGTTTTTTTTAAACATCTTTAGATGTTTGTTACAGTAAGTTGAGTAGGGAGGGGTAGGTCTAGATGATACTCGAAAAGAACGCAGGCTCAGGGTCATTGTGTTTGAATAAGAACCGTGTACGTGTCTCTTTCTTGCCTGTGCAAGGAAGTTTAGGGGGTTCTGCTATTTCCTTTTCCTGGCTTGCAACCACGCTGCAAAAGCTTAAGGTCACACCAGCGCTGGCCCATGTTGAAAATAACAAGGTTATTGATGTCTGCTACATCACTATGCTTAGGGCATATGTGTAGTGCATATGACCTCGGGAGGGCTTTCCTCGAGGCTCTGAATTTACCATGCTTTAGTACATCCGGTGGTTACATCTGTAAGGATTCTGTACATTTTATTCCTGGAAGGATTGGTCTGCTCATGTGCAAATGATGCAGATAATCCTGCGTGCCTCAGGCCATAAAACTATTAAGGAGTATGATTTTTATTTATTAATATATTTCCCCCCTGCTTGACTTGAAGCAGTTATGGACACTGAGTACCATTGGAGTACAGAAGGCAGCCTGAACATGATCAGCTGTATGCTCATTTTCAGAGTAGTGAAATGTGCCACTCATATTCAAGTAGACAAGTATTTCACTGTTGTTTAGTTGTTTGGAATGACATTGCATACGAAGTAGCTCCTGCAAACAATAAGCCTGCAGGGTGTGCTATATGGCCTTAGGTGCCAGGCCGGACTAAATGCCAGGCCAGCCTTTTACTCTTGCAGCGTGGTTTTACGATGTCCTGTCTGGGTTCCCTATTGTGTTGGGCTGCACAGCAGGCAAGTCTGTTCTCCCCACCACCGCACGCGTGACGCCAATCTGGGCATCCTACTCTGTGTCCACTTCCTTGCAGAGTGCTTTGCCCAAGTGGCTGACTATGGTGTCAAGTCTAAGCTGGGTTCCACTCAAGTTTGCGAGGCAAAGGGCAGCTTGCATTGATTGCGAATGTCACCATTTGTGGTGGCATTCAGTGCCATAAACTCTGATGTGTGTGTGTATTAAGACATTGCCACGTGCCAAGCCAGCTCCTTGCTGAGCATGAAAGTGATACCCAAGGCAAAGCAGTTGGGGGAGGCCTCTGCGGCAAGGAGGTGGTCGCAGAGTGAGATGTGCCCCCTTCTGAAGAAGTAGGCAACGCGGGTGGTGCGGTGTGGCTGGAGCAGGAGGGCAGCATGTGACAAGCTGAGTGCACGCCCACGGGGTGGCCCCTCTTGCTGCCAGGAGAGGTGGGCCGTTCCGATTCTTCTGTCCTCGTTCTCTGTCCTCTGTGCTGCTGCACCGTGGGTTGGAAGGTTTTCTTGAACAGCAAGGGTGGCCGGACCTATGGGCTTCTGTCATGCAAGCAGTGCTGCAAGCTCGTGTTTTTTAGCCTTTCAGACTGTTGATTTTAGATTACTTCAAGCATAAGGTTTTGCAGTAGTGTTTACCAGGTGTGCGGTGAATCAACAGGACCTTTTGGAGTCCGTGCTTTGTTGCTAATGTGAGGACTGTGAGTTGGCAAGACTCGACAGTGTGTTTTGTTTAGGAGATCAGCAACTGATAGTGGTTGTGATGCAGATAGGAAGGACTGTACCGCACAGTTGTCTGCTGAACGCTGAATGCCTTGCAGTGCTGCTTGCATTGTGGGGGGCCCCTTTTCTGTTGCTGTTGGTGCGTCGGTTTGCTCGAGACGGGCTTCTATGTGCCTAGTGCAGCAGGACTTTTCTAGATTCTGTTACTGTGACAGCACATATCTTCAGAAACCCAGGAGGTCCCAGTAATAGTTCTGCAGCTTTTGCCAAGGCACTCCCCAGAGCTTGTCACTACTTCAGATCTGGGATGTTTTGTGTTTAGCTAGTTGCACACTGCCCTGGGTGGATGGAAGGATAGAAGCTACAGGGCTTGGTCAGGCTACTTTAACCTCTCTTCGAAGGTGCCGTGACCTCTTCTCTGAGCCTGTACACTCCGAGCCGCATTGGTCTGTGGCACTTCACCGAAGCGGGTCCTTGAGGAGCAGAAGGGGGAGTAGTGGCTCTGTCGCGAGAGTCGTTTCTTAATCGTGGCAGCAGCTCGCAAGAATGATTGTGCCCCATTTGTGTGCAGTTTTGTTGTGTGCCTGTGTTTCTCCCTCCTCTTTTATTTTTGTCTACCATTCAGTAACGATGCTTTTGTCATTGTCTAGCATAGTGAAATTGGAACCAAAGAGTATTTTTGTATTTCTGCTGCTGCAACACATGTATGTTATTCTTACCTGCTTTTGCCTGTGTGTTTTCTTTGGCGCATCGCGTACCTTGCACAGTCGTCGCGGTGCGCGCTCATACGCGCACGCACAGACAAGTACTTGTGGCGAGCGGTCCACGGCGGTTTGTTGGTTGTATATGAGAGGAGTCAATTAGTGTGTATATGGATTTGTACGCTGCCGCCGGCCTGTGTAACCATTTGGCGGCAGCAGCTGCAGTGTGCTAGACTGCGTCCCGTGCGTCGCGCTTGAAACCCAGACGGCTGCGGCGACGCGCGCGCGCCCGAGGTGTTTTCTTTCTCTCTCTCTCTCTCTCTCTCTCTTTTTTTTTTTTTTTTGCACCATGGGGGTGCGTGTGTGCAGTTCCTTTTCTGTTACTGCCTGTGTGTACCACGGTCGCGACCAGAGAAGGGGCGCGAAAGGAGCCCTTTGTGGGTCAAGTTGTTTGCGGACCACGGTTTTCTCGCGCCTTCTGTTTCGAAGCAGAGTGGCTGTTACCGGTTGCGTGCGGTGTGTGCCACTTGTGTTGGTGGTGATGGACCATCGTCGGGTCACACTCGTCCGCCGCAACCTAACAGGTGCGCACCTGCCTGCGCGAGCCGTTCCTCCGCGCGTGGCCGCGTTTACCAGACGCGATGTCATCTGGACGCGCTGTCTGGACCTTGTTGGTGATTGGCGGACGGCGCAGCTCCGCCCTACTTCTAAGTGGCAGCCAGGGTGGAGAGTCAAAACCATCTTTTACACCCTCGTTTAAAGCAGCGTGTTTGGCTGTCCCGATCGGCGTGGACGCCACCGTCTAGCTTGGAAGTGCGGCCGACGTTAGCCGAGGGCGGAACTGCACTGGACGTGAGCGTCAAAATAACGGTCCGAGAGAGGCCTGCCCGCATGGCGTGTGTGTGTGTGGTCCAGACAAGCATTCCTGCGTCATACGGCGCGCCAGTGCCGCGTTTTGTTTTTGTACCGCGGGTTCGCCGTTGCTGCACGCCCCCCCAGCCTGTGGACGGCGTCTGTGGAATAAAGGCGTTAACCCCCTACGACGGTGAACGGCGTGTGGAACGAGATGCGTTGGACACGATCGCTCCTTGCTGAAACTGGTTGCGTCCTTCTCGTCGATTTATTTTGTTGTCGCAGGTTCGATTGTCAGCTACAGCGAGTCAGTGTGTGCGGGGGGGGTGTAAGAACGCTCTGATCCTGAGCTAATGGTGCAAAGACTCGCAGTGTTCGTACACCTTGACAACCCTTGAATTTGTGAAAACGATTCATGGGGGCCCTTAAAGCTACTTGAACGGCTATTTTCAGCCTGCCCAAGGAACATTTAACGGTAGCTCACAATGAATTATTACAGTATTGATACGATTCTAACGCGCGCATTTGTTCCCCCCCCCCCCCCCAAAAAAAAAATCAAACAATTATTGGCCATTAACACAAGTATATCAAACCCTACTACCATCATGCCAGGCGGCGATTGACATGATTACAGTGGGGAAAGTCGGCTTGGAGGAGCGACCTGAAGAGCTTGAAGCGTGTGTCCAACCGGGCAGCTGCTTACTATAGCTGCAATAAATTGCAGCTCGAATTTTGGCCTCGGCATCCTTGAAATATTTGAATTCTCAGTCAAGTGATGTTCTCTACGAACCTGAGGGGGTAGGAGTGAACAGCAAGTAGGTTCTTTCAAAGAATCTGCCTGTCAACGAATTTAAGCCACTGCCGGGCCGTCCCGAAATACTGGCTGACAATATTGAGCGTACAGATCCCCTCCTTTCTCTCAATGTTGTGATAAGACCCCAATTGGAGGCTACCTTGGATCCGCCCCTGTGCTAAGGTCCTAGGTTCGGCACAGACCCCAACGAACCCTCGGAACTGACTGGAAATAAAAGCCCGTGAGTACGGCGTCCCTTGTGTGCGTAGCTTGACGGTCTTCTACCGCGCGCGCACACACAAAAAGGGAGGGCGGGGGGGGGGGGGGGGGGGGGAAGAGGCGTTCCTACTTCGCTGTTGCTTCGTTTGCCGTAACGAAGCACTGAGCCAGACCTTTTATTTACTTTAATTTTATTTAAATTGATTCAAAGTTAAATATGTCCGTCACATAAGACAATGAATGGCTCTTAGCCCGTTAAGCAATGGCCCTATTACGACAGAAGTGAAATTCAACGCTGGAATGATGAGCGGCAACAACGCCAGCTGTGCACAGAAGACGCTCGAGCCATTGCTGATAGTCATTGCGTCGAGAGACTGACATTCAGGCTAGACGAGTTTCGCTTGTAAATGTTCCCGTAGATGTGACGCCTGCGGCTGAAAGGATCTTAACTGCAGATAATTTCCCCTATGCTGTCCGTTAAAAAAAAAAATTCGGTTTTACGATGCCAGAACCGCGATGTGATTATTAAATACCATCGTTTCTCGCAGGCGCGATGGCAAGCGGGTGTGAGAGACGATGGTATTCCTAAATAAACGCATCGCCGTTTTGATGATCCAAATATGATCTATCAGGGAGGGAGCAGTCTACCTGACTGGAACAGTATTTTTTTTTTTTTTCAACGACCGCCGCTTCGCGTCGGCGCCCGGCACCGCGCTACAAACGCGAGCAGTATCCGCTTGCGCAAGGGCGGACGCAGTTTTCTTTCTCGCACCCGCTTGTCCTCGCGCCTGCGGACAAACGAATGGCGGTCCCTCCCATGGAGTTTCTCACTATATAGTGTTGTAGTGAGAAACTATGGCCCCTCCAAAGACCGTCTCCGTGCCAGACCAATGCCTTACAAGTCGCTAAGCGATTATGTCCCTAGGCACCTAAGAGCTCCACGATTGCCATGACAACACGTGTTAAACGGAAGTCACGTGACCCGCAGTGCCACGCCCCCGCTGTACCGACTAGCAATTGTAAAGACACGCCCAGGCCGCCGTATTATGAAAGTAGAGTGTACTACTTGAAAGCCATCTGCGCCGGGGAACAGTCAATTCGCTCGCTGCATGCATACCGCGCTTCCTCACTCCAGCGTTTTGATAGTTTCCTCGGTCATCGAATGAGATGTGTTCATGTTTGCTTGTGCGCGCGTGACACATGCTTGTTAGTATGCCTATGTTTACAAGTTTACAGGGCCGATAAAATTGCTATCCTTAGTTCGTATAGCTGTCGACTAATTTGCTATCGTAATCGATGCTTCGCCTTTCAGGCGAAACTGCGACTTTTTATAAAATGAATTTCGTTCATTCCTTCGTACCACCTGCCTTGCCTGTTCCTCAGCTATAGGCCACGTTGTACAACGTAAAAGGAGGTACACGTAGAGCATGCTGGGAATGAATGGCAGATAGCCGAGGAGTGAGCTAGTGATCGTAAGCTAGCGTTTGGCGTGAGAAGTTGTCGCGAAAAGTTACATTCTGTGTGGACAGGCAAGAGATGTGAGACAAATGGTGTTGCGTTGTTGGCTGCACGAACTTCAGCCCTCACCATCCGCACACACAGTTTGAGCCAATGTCGATCGCGTTCAGCCTAGATAGTCGCCGAGTTCGAGCGTCTCTGCTGGCGGATCTGAGCGACTGACCTAAAGCTAATTAAGCAATTATGGTGAAGAAAACAGCTTCTGTAGTTCAGTTTTGACCATACGGATTTGCAATAAACCATTCTTCATTTCGTACAGTGCACACGCAAAAAGCTACTGGTGACGACACGGCGGGTGATCAACATCGGTAAGTTGCTGTTCTCAAAGGCTGCAACTCGCACACGCCGGCACTTCCTTAAAATGTGACTACGTACATGGGTAAAACGACGCCGCGATAACTCAATGGTAAGAGCATCGCTCATGTAATGCGAAGACGCGGGATCGTTCCCCACCTGCGGCAAGTTGTTTTGTTCAGCCATCTTGATTTCCATTAATTTATTATTTCTTTAATTCAATTTGTAAGTACAAGTAATTTCTCCTATGTTGTCGTTGGTGTCATTGTTTGTTGGCTTCTTATGATATGATTAATGAAAATCGGGCCCCTCGGTTCCCTTTCTTCTCGTTCATTACATAACGATGGCTCGAATCCGGCAACATTGATGCCTTCAGGTAGCATATGTGGGTTTATAGACGAGGTAACCTAAAGTTTGCCCGCGCGGCACCGGCGCCAAATGCTCCCCTGGCGGAAGGATGGAAGTGTCGAAGGTCGTCGCTGGGCCAGCGCACGCACGTGTTCTCTACGGCGCGAGCGATCGTGCGCGTTCTTTTCGCGACGGCAAGCGCGACCTCACCAACCAGGAAAGGTGGCACGCAATACTGATGTGTTGTTGATTGGCACAACAGGCTCGAAAGGCCAAAAGCCGCCCGTGAAGTCCCACAGAATTCTCGGGAGGTGGTACGAGAAGGGCAGACTGACAATCGTGGATAACTGCAGTGCGCCGAGTCAAGTAAGTCACGTACTTTCGCATTCGCGTGCAGTATCACGGCCGCTTGATAAAAACGCAATAGTAATATGCCTGTATTTAGCGCATGGCCGTTTGTTTAGACGTGTCGCGTAGTTGAATCGTACAGTGACATCCGCCGTGTTAGCTTAGCGGTAAATAAACGTGTTGCGCCGGTAAGCTCGATTCCCGGCCACAGCGGCCGCATCTCGATGGGGGCGAAACGCATGAACACACTTAATTATTACCGTGTACTTTGATTTTTGTGCACGTGAAAGAACACCCGGTGGTCAAAATTATTCCTGAGACCCTCCATTACTGCGTGCCTCATAATGATACCGTGGTTTTGGCACGTAAAACCCCCGAGTTTAATTGGTTGTATACTGTTCGTTCACTCGCGATCGGCAAGGACGAGCTCAAGAGAATTATATCCCTTTTCCAAACGCTGCAACTTAAATTGCTAGTTGTGCAGGCAACAAAAGGGGCCGCGCGCTTCTTGTCTTTTGTGTGGTGACAATCCGTATTTAATGCAATAAATGGTCATCGCGTGCGTCGGTAAGCGGCAGATCGGAAACCAGCTGCCCGAGGCGTGCGCGTCATGTTTTTGCTTGGCTATGCTTTCTAGGTTCACAATATCTAGGCATGCTTTAAAGGGACACTAAAGAGAAACAGGAAGTTCAGCTGGAATAAAAGAGGGACCTTCAGGAATGCATGCAGTTTTTGTTGGGTGTAAAAATATGAGTTATTAGTGGAGAAATTCGTAAGCAAAGACCAAATATATCTTCCTCAATTTCTGTCACCCCAGAATCGGCTCTGAAGCAGTGTCGTCACGTATTTCATTGCTCTCAGCGAATCAGAGGGCGCCATAATAAGTCACCGTTTGCGTAAACGGCCGCGGCGCTCGCTCCATCATAGGCTGCATGGCCGCTGCGTTTGCGTTCGCTGTGACTTTTGCTAAGGTGTCCTGTGGCCGCGATGAATACCGTTGCTGACGCTGAACCTTGCAACGAAGAGCTCGCCAGGGAAGCAGGACTGGATTTGAGAGACTTCAGTTATACGGAGTATGAAATGATACTCCGTGCTCGCGCGGTAGGTGTTTCCGCGTACGATGGCGGTGAGCAGCCGGTCGCGCCGACGGAAAGCGAAGCGTCGTTTTCGTCGACGGAAGGCGAGGCGGCCGGTCCGTCAGGCGGCGCCATGTTCCCGACAGAACAAGCGTACAAAGTTCCGCGCGTACTTGGTATGGTTTTTTCGTGTCTTTTTTACTGACATTCAGCACTCGCCGAGCCGCCAGTTTTCTGCTGCAGGGGCATCAGTAGGGGATTTGATGAAGGCGACATTGATGGGACAACTGCTCGAGAAAGGACTGGCCTCTGGGGCACGCCAAGGGCAGGATTATACACATAATCCGAGGGCGAGAAATGCAGAGAGCACACCATCGGTTTCTCTGGCTCTTTTGCCGTTTTATCATCGTAGAGCACAGCCATTGCGAACGCCGGGGCTCATCGCGCGGCACCACATGATAGGACACAGTCGGGTGTCAGGTCAACACTGCCGCTGCCCCTGAGCAAGCGCCTTGCGACGTTGATACAGCCCTCAACACTACACACACTAGGCATTTTCTGGCTTCAACGTTTCTCAACGTTTTTCGAGCCACGCAACACGCAATCAAACACTGCAACATAGAGTGGAAAAGGCGCGCGTGATCATGGATGGAGCAAAAACGAAACTACGAAACTATCACGACCGCATGTAGCGCCACGCCATTTTTTCTTATTACTTATTTAATTTTGTGCTAAACTTGTACGTCCTCGTTTGAAACAGCTTAAAAAGTTGGCAAATGCGGTTTATGTACGTTTAAGGTGCATTTCATTTTGCGTTTTATTAACAGCGATAAATCGCTCTCGATCAATCGCGGCTGGGCTGCGTTTGTAATCTCCGACGTCACGAACGTGTAGTGCGGGAAATTCGAACGGGCGTCAGCACCTATCCTTCAGTATTTCGCTATTTTCTCGCGTATTAAACCTCGTTCGCAGTAAGAATGGTATTACGATCGTGATAGGATAATCTACCATTAAAGCTGAACTTCCGGTTTCTCTTTAGCGTCCCTTTAAAGTAATTGCAACCTTGCACATTCTTCTAGCTTCACTCTTCCTGCCAAGAATCTTGGTTTCGTGTAGTAGCCGGCCATCGGTGTGAGCTTACTTCAGCTGCGGCGGGGCATTCGCCCGACGAGAAAGTAGATTTGCTTTGATTAGGCATGTACCGCTAATTCTTGCACTCGTGCTGCTGGCCCCAAGGTAATCGCTGGTTACCGTGATCTGGGTTCATTTCGCGGATCAGTTTGTACGAGCAATTTCTCATGAGCAGTGAAAAGATACCTTGCTCACTAATGCAATTAGTTGCCATGACTCTAACATCTGCATTAAATAAGGCATATACATTCAATATTTATACAGCATGATATAAGTCATTATGCGCATATGTAGTACTCACATCTTTAATTAAATTTATTGGCTTATTGGTGCCTAATGCATGTCGTGTTCTTTCTGTGTTGACAGTGCTGATACCACTCCCCGGGAGCCAAAATGAGAGATCAGCCGTGTGTGCGCGCTCAGCAACCAACGAAACCAACTGCAATCGTCACCGTCTCTGCACATCTCTGCAAGCCTGCATGACCGCTTTGTGACTGCACCATAGAGAAATAAAAGTGACTGAATTACTGGACTCGGTGTGTACCTCTAACTCGGTGTCGTATACAATCTTGTTGGACAACTCCGACACTCACTTGGCTTTCACTGTCACATCACAGCCCGCAATTTCTTCAGCGCCATACACGTATGGAAGCAGACGCTCCCTTTTCTTGAGGTAGCCGCCACGAAATAAGCTGTCGGCGTCGGCAACCTTCTTGATACCGCATTGCAGTCTTTGCATCGCTGTTCAGCAAGCACGCGATCTGCCGCCGTCGAAAACGGAGAGCCGTGAGCACGAGCAGCGAAGGAAAGCAAGGGCGAAACAATGTAAACAAAGCGGAGACTGCACCACGGCGCGACCGCGCTGCTTGACATTTCCACATTGGGGGCGCTGTCAGGAGGCGCAGTAGCGCCTTCTGGCGATCGTTTTCTCGGGCAAAAAGGATGTTCCACATCCGCCGCCTAGGTTTGTGAGTGGTGGAGCTGGCTAACACTCCCAGGGTAAGTTCTAGTTGTAAAACATAAATACCACAGAAAGTGGATGGGAAAACGACGCCGTGGTAGCTCAATGGTTAAGAGCATCGCACGCTTAATGATCGTTCCCCACCTGCGGCCAGTTATTCTCTCATCCATTTTCATTTCCATTAATTTATCATTTTCTTTAATTAAGTTAGTAAGAACAAGTAATTTCCTCTGTGTTGTCTGTCCTTGGTGTCATTGTTTGTTGGCTTCTTATGATTAATAAAAATTGGGCCCCTCGGTTCTCTTTCTTCTCGTTCATTACGTACATGGGTGTATTTTTACTTATTCTTATGCGGACTCATTATTTAGCTTCAGAGGTGCACTGTTTACCTCGTACCCCAAATGGGCAGCAAGCGGAGGGCCCTTCCATACAGCAGCGTAAACAACTGCCTCGTTCAGCTGCCAACAGTGTCAATACTGCCATCAGCGTTTCCGCGAGAAAACTGCGCGTTCTCTAAATGAACAATCATACACGAAATGTCCTAATCTATGTCTATTTTACGGAACACATGAATTGTGTGCGTGAATATAATACAAAGAATGATAAGTAGACAGCATAACAACGCTCCCGTATGCCATGGTCTCCCGCTCGCTGTTTTCGAAGGTGTATGGTCGCTCATATCAGCGCGACTCACAGAGTGATGCAACGGTGCTTACATACGCAGAATCTGCGTGTTTTGCTATGTTATGACATTAATTGATGTCACTGATGAACGGCTAGCATTATATCTCAAGCGAAGGACGAGCGGTCGCTGTACCTGTCGATGTGAACAAATGCACCGGTCGGTGCTTCGGACTGTCAGCGGCATTCTTGCGGAGTACAATTTCGGAAATTCTCCGGAACGTAAATATTCGATTACCTTGACATGGTAAAAGAATCGCCGGAGTTTTAAGCATTGTCAATCTAAGGCAATACCAAGTTCACATATCAAAAGATGCCAATTTCTCTGCAATGCAATGGTGGCGCCATCTGTCGCCACGCGGTGCGTTTTGCTGCAGAGGTGATAGATGGCGCCACCGTGACAATGTCAGCTGCCTCTGTGTGACCGTAGGCTAGGCCTTCATCATTTCATGCATTTCCAGCACTTATAAAGTAAATAGGAAAAAATAAGAGAGAAGAGGAAAGACACAAGGACATGCAAGACAGGTCCAGCGTTCTACCTGTCCCTGCGTCTTTTCTCTTCTCTTGTTTTTCGTGTTTCTTTGAAGCCCTGGAAATGAATGAAATGTCGATTTTCCAATTTCAAGAAACCCTCGAGTTAACGCCCGTACTTTGCAGCCGAGGTGAGATAAAGCGTGGCGAAAGTCTACAACACCATTCACTTCCCCTGAAGGGCACAAACGGAGTTAGAATAACGGCTATCCCTTTTGGCATGAAGCTGGCAGGTGAGGTGCCTCAATGTCGTGCGATGACGTGATTTCGTAGTGTTTAGACGCAACCAAGGACGGAAAAAAGTCAGGACAGGAAAGAGCGTCCGTTGCGTCCGTGCAATTTCCGTTGCGTCCGTGCAACGGAAGACAGCGGGAGACTAGACAAAAATCCAAAGCCCTTCCACTATTGTGAAGATGGAAGCCAGCGAATTTGTGACTATGGTGGGTATGCTATAGTGAATATTGCTATTGACCCTTTCTCGGAGCAGTTTGTTTTAGAGAAACGAGATGGCGCTCACGGCGGCGCGCCACACCTCTCCTCAGCGACCCCGCACGAATACGAAACCACTACCGCTTCTACGTACCTTGCTTATTCTGTGCGATCAGCTGTCGGAAATGCAACTGAGTTTTCGCTAACACGCTGTGCTGAGTGTGCTCTAATCATGCTAGATTGAATCATGTGGATTGAAGACGTGTGCAGTAGTTGGCTGCAAAAATAGTGACTGGCATGTTAAGGAATAGAATGAATCTGTGTGGCCAAGTTCGCGGACCGCCGCTGCAGCTGTCCGAACGTGTTGCCGGCACTTCGTGATCTACGGCTTTCCTCGAGGATACAGAAATTTGCTCATCCGCCATCCTTGTATCGGTAGCCTTAAAAGAAAGGGCTTCATTCCCAGAACGTCGGCAAGAGTGAGTACCACTCGTTAAACAATGACAAAGGGAGTAGCGCCGCTTCCTGTCATAGTAAGTTTCGCGCACGTTATCTATACACATCTGTCCCAAATGGCAGGAAAACTTACGCCCACTCTATCGCCGACGTATCAAGAATAAGTGAATCTGCGCACACTTGAATATATGCGCACTGTATACGCACAATAAATGACGGACTACACCTATGGCGCACGAATGGTCGAAGCTGAATATTTCGTGACGGTCCACAAGAGTAAGCGAGTTACTAGCCGTAATATATATTTGCTACAAGGTATTACAATGTACAAAACAGCTGCGTTTCAAGCATTGTGCGCAGCAAGAACAAATCTATCGGAACTGAGCACACCCGCGAGCGATTAGGCAGAAAATAATCAGATAGTAGCCGCACCGAGGAACTTCACTGAGTCAGAAACTGACGAGCCACTGCTTCAAAATATTTGCCAAATCTATAGAACAAAGAGGAAAACACACTAATCCTGACTGAATTCGTAACCGGAAAGCTGGGATAGCTTGGAATACATATTTAGCCTCGCTTTTAGAACAAGCACCATATACGCTGCTTGCGCCGTTTGGACATAGCTTAATAAGCTCCTAAAGCGCTTTTGCATGTTCTCTGAAGCTGTTATCAAATCTTCGTGTCGTCCACCTAGTCACCGTCTACGATATCTTCGAAAACAGAGGTTTTCTAAGCCGCGCTGGCGTCATAGACTTCCACTGTAAACAATGAGGCAACGGAGGCAGTTGAGGCAAGCAATGGACGCGTCACCGCGTGATCACGGTGACGCGTCCATTGGATCGCCGCGAAAAGGGTCAATAGTGAATTTATATATTATCATTAGTGGTTATATTGAGCGTCTTCGGCATGTTCGTCAAAGAGCAAGTACACCGGCGTTTTGTTTTCGCCAGGCGTTATGGCCAAGTAGTGCGTTCGCTGCGCCAAGTCAGCACCATCGTCATAGACTAGCGTATGAGCCACAGCGTTCATAGCCGCGGCACACTGCACAGCAGCGTCAGGGTCCTAGATGATGTAGTTAAACGCGCGTACGTCCCATAGCGAGTCCAAAGGGCAACTGCTGATAACAGCGCAAGCGCGATCTCTACGTCAGGAGACAAAGAGTGGTGGGACATGCCGCCGCCGAGCATCGCGACACTTGGGGAAGAGGCATCGCCGGTGGCGAGGGGTATAACAATGGGCCATCCATCATCCGTCTTGACACCTGTGCTAAGGCACAACTGGCAGGCAACCGCCACGCCCATGGAGCCGAAAATTGATCTACTTCCGGTCTATCTATCTACTTCCGTTGCCGGACGTGATCTCCTGGAACCTAGCCTATAACAGCTTCGCTGTAAAAAATCCGCTTCAGCGTTAAAGAAGGGGGCGGGGCTCGTGACGTAAACGTGACGCGGTCCCTCGGCACCAGTGTGGGAGAAGGAAGGAATGAAGCTCGCCTCCTGGCAGCTGGCAACGCGGCATTTCAATTTCTGCTACCTCTAAAATGAAACAACTTGAAACGTTCTTGCGGTTGAACGCCCCTAAAACGACTCGCTACAACTACCAGCGTGTAACCCCAATTTATGATACGGCCTGGTGAGGGGCGCTGAACTAAAGAAGGTCACTGTTGTGCCTTGCGCAGAGAAGTTAGTCAAAACTGCCTCAGTAGCGTGAAACTTTTCTTCCAGCGCCTCTTCCTTTCTCGATCAGGCCACACGTACGCGGTGGTGTATGGTTAGAGGGAGCTTCTCGGTGATGGCTCGTGAGCACAAAGCTGGCAGGTGCACACCTCCTCCGCGTGTCGCAATGTATACGCTGCCAGGTGTTTCACCTGGACTGAATTACTGCGGGACGCTCGCGCGCGATGTCGAAAGTGACGTGCATGCTACTTGTATGCAGACAACTATATCCGTGGCCGTATACGCGGTCCTCAACTTCCCGAATCGGAAAGTAAGGGCGGCTTATTGCATTTTTAGCTGATACGGAAATCCACGCGCAAATGCGTCCACTGGGTCCTCGCATGTGTCGCTGCCACGGCCGCATTGCAGGTAGCCAGTCATATCGAATGGGGATAGATTCTAACAGAAATGCACTCTCAGCCACCGAAGTTTACGGGACACCGGATAGTGGTTCCATGAATGACAAGAACCATGCCTAATTAAAACAGCCGAAATTCATACCTGTCGCGGAGCACGCGTGTCCTGTAAACTTTTGTTACCAAGTGTACGCGCTGCAGACAATTCAGACGTACGCTCTTCATATATAGCGAAAATTGCGTGCTGGACAGGCAATCGACATGCGGAACCTGCTTATCTGAGAGAGTTCCTCTTGTGAGGCTTCCCGGCCGTGCCGACAGCATGCAACTCTCTAGTGCCGTGCATGGTTCCGCCGTTGTGTTTGAATCGGTGAAAGGGAAAAGGGTGGCTTTGGAACTAGCTCTCGGTCTCCGGAGTCCATGCCTTTAGTGTGTTAATTTACAGATCTTTGCACGTAACTGCCAGGCTAAGCGCCCTATTTTTATCGCGGCGTCCATGATTCGGTGCGAGTACGTCGTGCATTATAACGCACGAGGACTCGGCGGTCTTCTTCAGCAAAACCATGTTATAGGGCCGTGTCCAGATGGCTCAAGATGGCTCAAGTACGATAGGCAGGGGGGCGGCGACATCGACGACAACGACGCTCTTTTTGCGGCCAGTTTCGGTTTCAAGGAGCCTGCCAGGGGGAACTAATTGGTCGCTTAGCTCTCACATGAACTCCGCTGTTGAAAATTTGATCGTTGGGATAGGTAGTGTCAAGGACGGGCCCCAAAGTACTCATTTGCTGTAGTCACGTATTGTTGATAATTGGAAAGTTAATCAGCGTAACTTTGCTAATTATGCACCTAAGTGCGGAAATTGCTCTGTATCTAGAGGCCGCCAATCGCTGCACTCGAATGGTAAAGATAACGTGCACAAGATATATATTTTGCTAATATTAAAAATTTGGTGCAGCTAAAAAAAAAAAAAAAAACACCCTGCATAGCACTCCATGTAAAGAACAATTTTTCTCTACTAAATAATTTGCTTGCAGCTTACTCGTATCACAACAATATAGGACTCAGAGAATAGATGCACTGATTCTTTCTGCTTAGCGATTAAAATTAAAACGAAAATTTTGAGTTTTACGTGCCGGAATCACAATCTGATTTTCAGGCACGTAGTAACGGGGGACTATGGATTAAATTTGACCACCTTATTTGTGTTCTTTAACGTGCATCCATATTTAAGCACATGAGCGTTCTTGCATATATCGCCCCCATCTAAATGCGGCCGCCGCGGCAGGGATCGAACCCTCGAGCTCAGCAGCGCAACGTCATAACCATACACTGGGCGCTCATGCATGGCATACGCCGCGGCGGGTCCTGGCGCAGGGTGCAACGTTTTAGGATGAATGCGACAAGGAACAGCGAATGCATGGTCGGAATAGAGATCTGCTTTAATCGGTGGCGAGTAGAGTCAATATATCCAATACAGACTCGCTGAGCACTTCGCGTAGCTTTAATTAATCCGTGGCTGTGCGCAACGCAAGACTGACCGGAACCGCGATGTACAGATGATATTATATGCATATACATTAGCCGGATTGCAGTGTTTGTCTCCGTTTTTTTCGATTACCTCTCGGTTGATTAGTCTTTTTACGCTATGCAACATATTGATTGCCGACACGCTTTTTGGATCGATTGGCGTGGCGGCCAAAATCACGTCGCAATTTTCGCTTCTTTGAGGGATGTTCACGGAGCGGTGTGTTTCCTTTCCGACGGGGAAAGAAAAAGTAGAAATAAAGGGAGATATCCGAAGAAGATTGTGTGCCCTTTGAAACCGCTTGCCGAAGGAAGTGCCTTAGTGCGAGGCGGTAACGCCCCCGCGCAACATTGTGGCTTTCGAATGGAGCGGCTGACATGAAGGTTGTCAGTTTTCTTGCAACATTGCACCGTGCATGCAGCGGGCGTTCGTGTTATTATGCAGCCTATATACTGCTGAACTAAGCCGTCGCTTTCTTATATTGGACGCTTTCATTGGACGAGTTGCTCGTGTACGCGGAGCGAGTGTCTTTCTTTTCCTTCGGTACGTATATGTGTGTATGCGAGGTCGTGACAATCAGGGCGGTTACATGAACCGGATGAAAGCGGATCGTGTCCGCTTGTCGGGCTGAGGTTTCCTGTCGTGCTTATGTAAACGCTATAGCCGGTCGGCTCAGCGAGCGTCGAGAGCTATGATAAGCCCGACTCATTCGAAGCGCCCATGTTCTCTATAAAATAGACAGTCTGTTTCACACTTTCTGTAAGTGCAATTACAAGACGATCCATCAATGGTACTTAATTGCAAACACTTCAGTCAGCCATTTTTAAATGTGATCTACAACTTTCGTAGTGGCACTTTCTTGGCGAAGCCAATATTTTAAAAAGTTAGGCAATTAGTTTATGCTAATTAATTGACTTTGCAAAATGAAAAAAAAATACCGCATATTAGGACACGCGATCCTCAACACCACTGAGATGGTTTGAGCCTCCTAGCACACTCCGTCGTTTTTAAAACATTGGCTACATTTAGCTAGGACACCCTGTAGATGCGGACGGTTCGGGCCGTAGGTTCGCAGCCACCAGTGATTAACTGCGTTGTCGCTCGCCTCGACGCAGGCCGCCGCATTAATCTCGACCCGTCAGATTCATGCGAACTCGAGATCTGTCGAGTCGAGATATTTCTGCAGCCTGTTCCCACCTATTTATGTGTACATTTTGCCGCATACATGAGCATCGGTTCCCAACAGGCTGCATCAGCTTGTAGAGGCCTTTTTCGAGCGACAGCTTATCTTTGCCCCTCCGAATTTAATAGGTTCTCGCCTGTCTATTGAGCGAGAAGAATAAGGGGATCCGAGCGACTCGATTTTTTGTTAGTCACAACCATGAGACCCGCCGTGCTTGCTCAGTGGTTATGGTGTTGGGCTGCTGAGCACGAGGTCGCGGGATCGAATCCCGGCCACGGAGGCCGCATTTAGATGGGTGCGAAATGAGAAAACACCCATGTACTTAGATTTAGGTGCACGTTAAACCCGTTAAACGCCTTTAACCTCCAGGTGGTCCAAATTTCCGGAGTCCTCCACTACGGCGTGCCTCATAATCAGGTCGTGGTTTTGGCGCGTGAAACCCCATAATTTTTTAACAACCATGAGTTAATTACAACAAACGTTGCATAGGATTAAACAAGGCATAATTGGCTGGGCTTTGGTTCCCACGAGGGAACACGATCTGAGCAGAGCAGCTTATCTATATAGACTACAGGCGAGGATCAAGGGAACATTTGTCAAGTGGTCATCTGTCTAAGCTTCCCCGTCAAATAGTGAAATATTAGACTACATGCATGAATCATGTGGGCAGCGCGCTTAGCAACTTTTCATAGAAGGCTCTCACATTTCTATCATTGCCTCCTTCAACAAATGAACGAAAATCTCAACTTCGCCTTTAACCGAGTTTGTCATGTGCACAAACAAGACGTCTTCTTTCATCACTACCGTCATCCCTAAAAAGATCAGCTCCGCTTGAACAAACGAAAACTCTGCACCCGTTCCTGGTCTATACTACACTGAAAAAAAAAAAAAAAAAAACGGGGGGGGGGGGGGGGGTGCGAACCCGCTAACTAGCCATGTTTTGAGGCAACAACAACAACAACTCAAGAAGACGAAGCAGAGCAGGGTTCTTGGGCGAATTGCGACGCGCTGAGCCAGGGTGCAAAGAGACGGCGTAGTGGCTCAAGAACATGACGTCCGGGCGACGATACATGTGCATGCCTAACGCACCCTGCAAGCATCTTTATACACACACAATAAGCGGCCAGAAAAAGCGCGAACGACGACACGGTCGGTGATCTTTGTCAAGGACGTGGATCCCGGGTGATGAGCGTGCGCTTCTGCGATTTATAGCTAACGATCACGGAGCTATTGCAGCTCATACTACGCGTGTTGCTGAAAGCTCTTTGCCAAGACCGCCATTAGTAAACTGCCATATACGGGAGTTGTTTTCTAGCGTGCGTCCGGTGAAGGCGCGCCTCGCGCGCAAGCCGTGTACGCTGACGGAACTATCGAACTCGATCGAGCAACGGCTCGAAGAAGGGTCGCCACCGAGGCCGGGCGTGCTTCGGTGCCAGCCAAGCCAAACAGCCACGTACAGATGCGCCGCAGGGGTTGAGAACGCATCCGCGACGCGTGGCGGAAACTTGCCTCGCTATCTCGGCGGCGGTGGCCGCCGGCTCGGCCCTGCGGCGGGCGCGACCGGACGAACTGCCTCTTCCCGGGACGCTTCCTCAGCTCGTGTCGCCCCGCGTGTCAGTGGGCTGGGCGGCCGCCTAGCTATACGGGCAACCAACTGCCGAGGAAGGCGCGCGTACACTGCGCCGGCATGAGCTCACCAAAGCCCGAGCCTGGACGCGGCCGGCTGCAGCTTCGGCTTCCGCACCGCTCTTCCGAAACTCGGTTATCTCTTCGGCTTGCCAGCGCGCTTGTAAAGGTCGTATCCGAAGGCAGCCACCGGGTCTGCCTGTATAGTTTCAGCAAGCTGTGGTGCTTCCCGAAGCAAGCGGAGACGGGATGACTCGGACTGTAGACTGCCAACACCGACCGCGGTCCGCCATAGCGGGTCTACGGCGAGCCAGACGACGCTCCAAGCTGAGCAGTTGATCGAAAGAATGCCACAAGCAAAGCCCAGACGCTGCCTTCGTAGGCGGTGGTGACGCGCGTCCGAGGTGGAACGCGGTAGCTAACTTCGATCGCCTAAAAGAAACCTTCGCACCGCGAGAATAGGCCTGCGCGCGAGACGCACCGCCGCGCGGTTACCTGAAACGGCGCGGTGCGTGTGCTCGCTGCTTGACGTTGAGAGGAGCGGCGACTGGGCGCTGGGAGAGGGGGCGACGGCCGAACGTGGACTGGCGCGCTAAATTTACGCCGCTGCGGCCGAGCGCCTCCGAAGGGGGGCATCCGCGCGGCCGGCCCAGAATCGGGAGTGACGCCGCCGCCGCCGCCGCCAAGGCCTTTGCAGGGCCGGTCGCTGCACCCGCGTGGTGTGGGCACGCCACGCATGCACTGTGGCAGCCGGGCCGGCTAGTTTGTCGGTCGACGCTGGCCGACCGGCTCGCGCGGAATGCAGGGAAGACCCGACGCCGTGGAGTCACAGCGGACGGGCGCTTTCGGATGCGCTGCCTGGTCGGTCAGTAGCCTTGCGTGTTGGATGGACGAGCCGCGGTCGACTGACCAACCCAGACCTCGTTGCAAGTCTCAAAAGAGCAATTCTATAGATAATCGGTGCGAGTTTGCTACAAAGCGCGAAACACCCGTTGAGGTGGCTGAATGGCTGTGAAGTTCTGATGAGTGAGCACGAGGTTGCGGGTTCGATTCTCTACCGCGGCGGTTGCATTCCGATGAGGAGGAAGGCAAGAATGTGCTTGTATCGTGCTTTTTTTTTGGGGGGGGGGGGGGAGGAAAACGTTTATTAACAGAAAGGGGAACCGCATGCAGGGTCCTTCGACGGGCCCTGGGTGTGGGTGGAGTCCTCAGTCAAGGAACCCATGAGCCGCGGCCGCCCGGCGCGCTGTCTTCACCAGATTGAGCTGGTCCCGGGAGTTGACGCTAGACAGCGACGCTTCCCACTGTTGTGTGGTTAGGTTTGAGACTATCAATTGGGTTGGCGCTCATGAGCTGGCACGCCCAAGTGGCATGGTAGAGCGTGGCCGGGGCATTGAAATCTGGGCATTGTTGCGGTTATTGTGTGGGGTACATGGCGGGACACCTTAAAGAACCCCGGGGGGTCAAAAGCCACGTTCCCATGGTCCACCGGCCGCTTCAGGCATCTGTTGAATAAGCCAAATACACCAAGTGCGCCACCTCACGGAATTGCGTCATGATGATTGCGTGACAGATTTTCGGTGGAGCTCGGCATCAAACACACTCGTGCTAAAAATTTTTGTTTCGGCCACCCATTTTACGCATATTTGTTACTTCTTCACTTAGGAGCACATAATTGTATTCCGTATTCAACTTGACATTCCAAACTGGATACCCTATATGTTAACCTTGAAATAAATTTTCAGCCGGAATCTTCACAAGAGTTCGAGTAATGAACGTTTTCGAATCGAATTGTACACGAACGAAATGTCACATAGTCGATGATGTTACTAAACTAATGGCAACCATACCTGATGCTAGCAGCAGGCGTCTTCACAGAGATCACGTTAAAAAAAAGTCTGCACATATTTACATACCGGCCATTAGAAACTTTGAGAAGGCCCACACGGCGTCCGCAGCGCCGTCCCACTCTACCGTTTGTTTCGTTTGCGCTATGACTTCACCAAACAATTTCGTTGCTCGCGCCAAAGCTATAATATACTGGGCTGAAAGGGTTAAGCTACTCGAGACGATAAAAAGAAAAGTTTCCTATGCACGTTCCCTGCAACACCTGGTGTATATGCATAAAGGCGACATTTGGGAAGCGCGATGGTGTAACTCCAACGTCGACATTGTGACCGGTTGTGACGTTACGCGCAGCTATGAGCAAGCATCACAGCATGTGACTCAAATGTTTGCGCGCTGACGTCTCGTTTGCAAAGTATATAGCGACCGCTCACTCTGCGAGCTCCCAAAGTCAGCGCGGCGATATAGCGTTTCATTTATGACTGACTGTTGTTTAAACTCCAGCACCGGACGCTTCTTTCTGTATCATCCATTGTGCAGACGATAATGGTCTGACGACCAAACGTTTCTAGCGTATCCTTCATAGTTCCGGTGATTATATTAGAGTGTCGCGAGCACACCATATTTAGCGTTTCTCAACATACCTGCCAAAAGGAAACGTTACAGAACCTTCATTGTTTCACGCTGTGTACTCGCGGTGCCGGCCATTCCAGGCTCCCGAAATCATCTGTTCCGAAAGAGGGGAATCGCATAAACGAGGGGAAAAAAAAGAAAGAAAGAAAGAAAGAAAGAAGAAGAAAGAAAGAGAAGATGGGGGGGGGGGGGGTTGTCAAAATCGGAGTTTTTTGTTTCTAAATGACAGATCTAGCCACACAATGAAATCAAAAGGAAAATTAAGTACAACCTTGACAGGATGACATGACGGAATGCCATGACATATACCGTACACGTCAGACGTTGAGCGAGGGGAAAGAATTTGAAAGGAATACGAGACTGGCGAGTCGAGATCGCGAGTGTGATTCCCGCCAGCGGCGGCCGCTTTCCGATATGGTCGGAATGCAGAAGTGCTCATTTTCAGACACTTGTTAGAGAACCCTGAAGGGTCAAAGTTAATCCACAGGAAGGTTAAATTCGATCCTCCGAATAAAAGTTAATCCACAGCTTTGGGTCGTCAAAGGGACACTTAAGAGAAATGCTTAGCTAAGCTTCATTCGTAAATTACCGTTCAAGCGGGGGCTTGGTAAGCCAGGAAAAAAAAAAAAAAAAACTGAAGACGGGTGGCGACGCCACGATGAAGTTTCCGCACTAGTTGCACGTGACGCCGTGAATTTTGACAGTGCCTTCGCAGAACTACATTGCATTCGATGGATTCTAAGGATACACTGCATTCTATGGAGGAAGAAAAGACTCAATGAAGCGAGTTGCCTTTTTTTCCCTTCAAAACATTTTCTGAACAAGAAATGACGACCCCAACACCAAACTATTCTAAAATCTCTGACGTCACACTGACGTGTATGTGCTGCAGTTTGGGCACGAAATTCAGAGAATGCAAACTTCGGACTAAATCTCCTCTTTGATTAACTAACAATTTTCCTCCAAATAAATGCAAATAGCGGAAGCATTCCAATTCTGGTTGTGTGATAGGCAGCGTAACGGAGAGCAGACACCTTGCAAGATTCTGACGAAGCCAGCAAAGGAGAGGGCTTCGCGTATACCCGATCGAAGTCAAGAACAACGCAGGCTACTTTGGGGCTGTCCATGCAAGATGGCAGCTGAACAGCCTGCTTGGAAACTCGATGGGAAGGTGGCATATGCACACGAAAATGTAATCATGCTTTAATGTATAAGTTACGTTGTGCTTCTTATAGGTATACGTAAACACAAAGTGTTAAAATGCAGTAATAATATGCACTTTTCTTAGCTTTTTTCGTCGACGCGAGGTCGACGCGAGGTGGCGTCAAATCGCAGAGACGTCTTCAGAATGCGTTCCATTAGTTGTGCTCCAAGATATCTTCTTAGCAGTCTAGGTAGACTGTCTCCAATGCTGGCCAGAATCGGAACACGCCCAGGAGACTGAGAAGAACGCTTCACAGTGTTGCTCTATAGTGTTCCTGTATACCTCAGCCATCAATCAAGAAATACCAAGGGGGCGAACAATCGACCAGATTTCCCTTAGCTGCTGTAAATAGTGAAATCTGGTAGAGAAATTGGCTGGCGATCGGGAAACTGGTTTTGGAAAACTTTTTTTTCTTCCGATAAAATGTCCCTCAGTGATTCAGCTAGTGGCGGCGGAAGTGCCGTCATTAGTTTTTGGTGGGAAGTTGGATACTGAGCTAGAGAGTCATACAAGCCGCTTTCTCGTTAAAATGCCGATAAACGCGGACGAGGACCTCACGACAATAGATACAATAGACGCCAGGCGATAACGCAAAGGGGCGAGCGCACGCATCCGGGTATTGCCATATTGTAACGCTTCTGCAAGTGACACGTATTTGCTTGTTATCTAATCTGTGCAGCCATTATGAAAGATCGCGCGTGAAACGCTTTATGAAAGATGATACCCGGGCGTCCTGACACCAAGCTTCCCAACCACACGTCAGCATGCGTTCCTGTAATATATGTAGACCGAAGCAGCGACACAAATATGGTGACTGCCACCCGAGAACCCTCCCGCCACTCGTTCCATGATCAGCCTGTATCACATTGCGCTAATCATAAATGAGAAAAGACCATGGTCAACATCAGTCAACCATGAACAACGTCGGTCCAGAGCCTCGCAGACACGCCGTAAATATACACACCGGAGGCCATCACCTTCAGAAACCTTCATCACCTTCATAAACTCTGGCCTATAGCTGTACTTGACAAGGGTCGATCATATTATAAATGCACACTACGGGTGTATGGCTAGGCAAACAGTTCCGGCATCCATTAAAGGGTGTTTCTTTCTCGCTCCCATCAAGGGTAGGTGAGAGAAGGAGAGTAGGAAGATCATGGCAACGGAGCAGAAGCTAATGATGCTGCAAGCTGTGCGCAGTGAGATTCTCCTTAAATCCTCCCGTTCGGTCCAGTCACGTGCCAAGAAACGCACAAGTGAATTATAAAACCCCGAGGAACAAGTCATCGGTATGGCCACGGTGCCGAGGTAAGACTTTCCTGATAGATGTCGAAGCGCCCCCAGGAGGCCACCACGGACTGACGTGCTCCGTACGAAGATGTCGATTGAGCTGTGTAGACACTGTAGAAGCCCTGCGATTCACGAATTCCCGGTGCCGTGCGAACACTTCGCACAACAAACCCAGCAGACCTGCACACAGCGCTGAGTGTGGGATCTGGGCACATATCTTGGTGACAGCTAGATCACCCGAGCTAGCCACCATCCTGGGGCCCGTATCCTGGACTTCTCCGCAATGTTTGGCCCACAGAAATGACGTGCAAGTTTAGCGGGCGAGTAAGACCGTGACATCTAATCCCATGCAGTTAATCACATGTTTATAGATTGATCTTGTCGTGAAATGCGTGAGCAATTATGCGTAACGTGTGCTTGAAACAATTGAAGCTTACTTCTTTTATTCGATAACATAGGAGGAGAAAGTCACCCAAACATTTAACGGCGGAGGAGGACCCGCCGCGGTGGCGTTCTGCAGGTGAGGCACACGAGTCCATGGGTTCTACGGTCCACGAGACCGTAGAACCCCAGAATTTAATTTTTACGGACACACTCTTCTTTCTCGGCAAAGTCTACTGGCAAGAGGCACGGGGCGCGAACGTTTCTTGGGGCGATCGCAGTGGCTTCCGCGGCGCGTGCGATAGGAACTCGACCAAATTTAGGCGCGGGCGCCCCTCTCGGTGTCCAAGGTGGGTCCCCGACGACGATCGTACGCGTGCAGCGTCGTCGTAGCCGCCAGGCGAAGCAGGTCGCCGCGGCTGAACGAGGAAGGGCGATCCAAGGCCGTCGCCGCTTGGCCGCCGGCGAACAATGCTCGCACACCGCTGCCGTCATTTGCATGCGGCGCACTCTCGCCCCTCGCCTTGGCACGCGCACTGTGCGAGGCGCGCACTGCAGCTGCTCGCGAACGAGTGTTGGGCACCGCCCGCTGCACGTGACCGTGACGGGTTTTCGTTGGCCAGACTGTGGAACCGCGTGCATATCTGCGACTTAGACCGTATATATGGCTTGCCCGATTAATTCTCGGTAAGGGAGCACCACGACGATTCGATTTACGGCGCTAACTATAACTTCGCAGAGCAGCACGTACAGATGCTATTAATAGACGCCGTCGCGGAGGGCTTCGGTTTAATTTCGACCACGCACCTGGAGTAGGTGCGCCCGAAGATCGACATGCACGAGCGCTTTTGCACCCTAATCTAAACGCCTGGAATCGGACCCGCGACCTTGTGCTGTATGTGACGTTTTGTATGTGACGTTTTGTATGTGACGTATTGACTGAATCACTGAGACGGGTAACAATACGGCAAGATAGCGCGTAGTAAATCCAGTCATATATGCATCTACCAGGCGAAGACCGAGATATTGTGGCTTTGTGGATCACTGCGTTGTAGTTGGTTATTGGGTAACAGGCGTTGATTAAGTTGTGCTACTCCGCTTGGAAGTGGTTGGAAATAGGTGAGAATCACACACACTTCAAGAATTCACCAACTCTGACAGACCGAAATTCGCGCACGTACTCTGAATTAATTACGGCGACTCCTTTGAACGCCAGGTGCATATACCTTCACCGAGCACATCGCACAGGCAATGTTTATACGTGGAGTTGTTCGATAAAGACTGAGACTGATCCCCTGTAATATTTTTGTTGAAATTATTTATCGGCACATTTATCGCTTTCTATATGGTCACATATAGAAAATTGGGTTGGAGTGCATACGGCAGGCATTGCCAAATCCTGACTGGGAGCTTACCACTGTCATTGAAAAGAAAAGTATACAATCATTGCATTCTACTGGTGCTAACATACGGGCAGAAACTTGGACGTTAACAAAGAAGCTCGAGAACAAGTTAAGGACCGCACAAAGAGTGATGGAACGAAAAATCTTAGGAGTAACGTTAAGAGACAGGAAGAGAGCGGTGTGGATCAGAGAACAAACGGGGATAGACGATATTCTAGTTGGCATTAAGCGGAATAAATGGAGCTGGGCAGGCCATGTAATGCGTAGGATGGATAACCGGTGGACCATTGGGGTTACAGGATGGATACCAAGAGAAGGGAAGCGCAGTCGAGGACGGCAGAAAACCAGATGGGATGATGAAGTTAGGAAATTTGCAGGCGCAAGTTGGAATACGCTAGCGCAAGACAGGGGTAATTGGAGATCGCAGGGAGAGGCCTTCGTCCTGCAGTGGACATAAAATATAGGCTGATGATGATGATGCTGCTGCTGCTGCTGCTGCTGCTGATGATGATGATATGCTCCCCAGTAAGTGAAATGCACGCTTCCCGATTTTTTTACCAAGCTTCGATAACGTGACTAAAGCCATCTTTCAACATTAAAACCTTGTTTTAGGTCAAAGCAATGTCTCTTTTTACCTTGATGTACGTACATAAACGAGTCCAAGAGTGCCGCGAAGACAGGTATATGGAATTGTTGCGATGCTTCGGGGAACGGTAAAAAAAAAAGAAAAAAAAAGATACTGCTTTGACATGGATCAGGACATGAAATCAGCCGTGAAACGCATTGGTGGCGATTTTAAGTAGGCGTCAAAGGATGGCTTCACTTCCGTTATCCAGGCGGGGTAGAAACGCTGGGACTCGTGCATTTCACTTACTGAGGAGCTATAGAGGATGAAAGTTCCGATGAATAATTTTCAGAAAATAATATTTTTTCTCATGTCTTTAATGAAGAACTCATATACATGCGCCGGGAACAGAACGTGAACCATGACTCAATTGCGTCGCAACGTGCAGCGGAGTTTGTGGCCATGTGAGCTGCAGGCACGATGAACACGCTCTGGAAGTTTGCTTTTCCTCAGTACCACCACACCCCGTGTAGAGATTCGTTTTCCGTATCCTGCGGCGTTTGTCGCTACCACTTCATACTCGATGTAGTGAGGAGCGGCCGCGTGTTTCCCTCTTACTTTGGCTTCTTTTTTTAACAGCGGAGCTGTTTAAGGCGGGCGTAATGTGTCAACCGCGAACAGAAAATGTGTGCCGATCCTGGCGGTCGTGCAGAAAGGGTCCAAGCGCAATGGTACATACCCATGTGAACTAGCGAAGCTGAGCCTGGCTAAGTATAGCTAAGCATGCTTGGGACTACTTAAGCTTAGTCAGTCATCGATAGATAGTCAATAGCAAATCTATCAATAATCAATAAATTCCGGGAAAAAATTGGGGTAGCTTGCACTAGTGGCACAAGGCTAAAGACAGCGGAGCTGATCGGTTCCTAGCTGGTCCTGGCTATACGAAGTGATGCTAAGTTATACGAAGTGTATAATCATTTCTTCGAGTTCCGTGGCATCGGGGGACGCCTCGCGAAGCACTTGCTGTCTGAGCACACGTAGGGAAAGTGGGGCGAAAGCTACGCACAGTGTACGCGCGGCGCGCAGAAGACGACATTCCGGCATGACGTCACGGCGCGAAGCTTGTGGAAGCTCGGCCAAGCCGCCGCCAAAGGCGCCTTCTGCAGTCACGGACACCGCGAGCGTTCAGCGCTAATGCGGGGAAACGGAGAAGCGCGGATGGCGTCGGCAGCACCTCTGTGCGTTGCCTCATTGGTGCTGCTACAATTTGTTTCTCTCTCTCGCTCTCATTTTCTCCTTCTCTCTCCCGAGCATAGCACGCAACGCGCGCATTCTCTCGCTCTCATTTGTCATTTGTTGCTCTCATTTGTCGCTACTGCGCATGCGTGGCTTGGCATGACGTCACGAGGTTTTGCCAGGTGTTCTAGCAGCTGCGGCGTCGCTGGTTGCCATGGCTACGGCGCGGCTGGCTTTTCGTGAAACGCGCACTTTTTACGGCTGGCTTAAACAGCTTCGCTGTCAAAAATGCTGGGGATGACTTGGTAGTGCTTAGCCTAGCCCAAATACGTGGCCAATACCTTGCGACAGCCAATCAATATGTAATCGATAATAGATCAATAATTAATAAATTCCGGAAAAGCATAACCCGTAAGGCCAGGGCCAGCTAGGTGCCGATCAGCTCCGCTGTTTCTTTAGCCTTGCGCCACTAGTGCAAGCTACGCTAACTTTTTTAATCACACTAAATTACCGATAAAGTACTGCATTGGTACAAACTTGCGAGGTTTTATTATGACCCGCCCGCAGCGTACTTTCGTTCATATATAATTTTTACTGCTGACATGTAATTACTTCTTTAAAAGAAGCCCTGTTCTGCACTACTTCGTTGTCATCATCATCATCGTCGTCGTCATTGTTGTTGTTCCTCTGCACAAGTGGTGCACATCATGGAGGAAGGAAAAATATAGGAGGGAACATTACGTCACGCAGCCAGTCCTGGCAAGCGAACGCTCCGTGAAGCCAGCAGTGGTGGCCCAACATGTGACCTCTTGCGTCGAGATCACGGAGAATCGATATTTGCCGAGACGTTTGGTTACCGGTAGTTTTTATTCGGTGCGCGCTCGGCCGGCAGCTGCTCACATGGAGGAAGGAAAAAATGTATTTTTCCTTTCTTTTTCTTGGTTTTGTTTTTGTTGATGTGAAGAGCTTCAAATGGTTTCGAATGGGCGCTGAAAAAAAAAAAATCTACCGGGAGTACTAAAATCTACCGCGCGCTCTCACGTATCCTCCGTGCTCTGACGTTTTCGCCATGTGTTGAGCCACCACACTCGGCTTCAATCGCGTTGCGGTACGCTCCCTCCTATCTTTTTTTTCCTTCCTCCATGGTACACATTATTGTTGTTGTTGTTGTTGACCTGAGTGGTTGTGGCGCATAACCACTGTGGGGGACTGGCCATTAATCGGGTGGTTATATTCATACACTGTGCGGCTCGTTTGAAGAAACATTTCCTTTTCTCATATCTCCTCCTCCCCCTTACGTCAGCGCAGGGCAGTAAACTCGACGGAGGTTGAAGTGGTATAAGTTCTATAACTGCCTTTTTACACCTTTTAAGTATATCTCTCATGATTTTTGAAGTCATCCGCGAAATAGAACTGCGCAAGAAGGGAAGGAAGAAAAAGAGCAAGACCCGGGAAAAATGGGAAGATCGAAGCACTCTGACATCGCCACCTCGAAGAAGGGCTCCCAAAAATGCCGGCGCAGAAAGCGAAAGCACGTGACGACGGGCGTCCCATACGTGTTCTGAGATGTGCCGCTTATCAAGATTGCGTGGAGGCTTCGCCATCTCTTGCTTGCCGTTTCATCTGTGTATATAAGGGAATCCCCGTACAACGTACGAGAGCTGCGTTATCGCGGACGCACTGAACAGATATGTGGCCGATATGCTTTGCTCCACATCTCTATCGTCGGAGCTTTTGCGAAATAATTTTATCTAATGCCACTTCGCTATCGATACGGCTGATTTCCTTGTGAAGGATTTGCGGCAATAGTTTTCTTTAGCTACGTCCAGGGCTGTGTAGCCATACTGAACCTACAACATCCTGGCCAATCTCAAGCCTGCTTAAATGAGAATATTTGAGAATGGACCGAAGAATGATTCGCATTAAAACGTGCGCGTGCGAGTATCAGTCGAGCCCTTGTATTCGCGCGCACTGTGTTTGTGTAACCAGTTCTTTTTTTTTTTTTTTCTGCAGCTCACTGGGATTAGTAATCAGACAGCCCGTGCCCGCCACCTATAAAACTTGGACCAACACACGGGCCTGTCGCCAATGGACACATGGTCCTTTGTACCGGCCACTCCTGAATGTTATCCAGAAACAGGCCTCCATCTCTTCATTTTAATTATACCGCATGGCGTACTTAGGAGGAGTAGGGGGGGGGGGGGGGCGCAATAACATAAAAACAAAGAGGAAACTGTGGAATTGATTAGCTTGACTTCATCGACCCTCTTGAGGTACGTGGAAGTAGCGTCTTCGTGCAACTTTTGCGTATTGTGTTATCGACTGCCGTATATAGTATTCTATTGTTCGGAATGAAAACTCGTACTCTGTGCTTTGTGTGCTACCAGCTTCCTGTGCCTAGTTCCTTGCACGTTTAACGAGATAGCTCGCTGGAGAGTAAAAGTATCTTAATTCTCGTGCGAGTGCAGGAAAGGAAGCCGTCATTTATGTTGTGCCATCGTAACTGCTGCAAGAGGCACCTTTATACTGCCTTATTGCGCTCCCTTCATATGCCATAATTGTCGTAAATGAGGAAACGGAAGTCTGAAGCCTAACATTTCCTTGCAGCTATTTATTCGATACAAATGAAACGTACGTACCAGCTTTCAGGCATTGGTCGATGGGCCCTATAACGTAAAATTATTCCAATGTGCTTTTCTTTTTTTTTTTCAATCTTCTGAAGTCAAACTTACGTAACCACCGACGCGCAAGCATATTGCGTCAACTCGCAGAGTTGTTTTGAAGAGCCGAATCAAACGCTCTCCTTGTTTACAGGAGGTCACTTTTGTTTGCTTTCGAAGCGAATAGCATTGCATACATCGAGTGGTTTTTCTTATATAATTGGCTGAAAGTGGTGAGGAGCACGTGCGCTGAAGGCTGGTCGGAAGGCTGATTGGAAGGCTGATTGGAAGACTGATTGCAGAAGTGAAATAGAAACAGTATGGAATAGCTTTACGTTATAGCGTCCAAGGACTGAACTCCTACGAGTAATAGTAGAAATTATTTGGAATGAAAAAAAAAAAATCGAGAAACAGAATCAGTGCTCATAAATGCATTGAATCGCCGTGTGCAAGACTCGCTCAAGGACACGCAGCAAGATTGATATCGAGTAACCAAAATGCGCGCCATGAAAGTCCGGAAGACTACACAAAAGAGTGCTAAAGTATTCGGTGCTGCGAACATTACAAGCTCCCGGCGAACGGCAATACAACTTGTACGCTTTAACGTACGAGAGTGGGTCCGTAAACGATGCAAAATAAGAACCCAATAAATATGCTAAGCGCAGAGGCAAACTCTTATGAAAAGCAGCATGACAAGAATTGAAAAACAACAATTAGCATTAAATAATAAACGCTGGAATCAAATTAGTGTCAAAGTCCACTGTCCATGTCTCTAGAAAACTTCCAAGAGCTCCGTGTGCTTTAATTCGGTGGCAAGCATAGGCAAAGAGGAAGACAGCCCTCGCTAAAAATAACCGAGCTTATAAGAACGCGATCAGTTTCAGATGAGTGGTTCGCGCAGCATGTTGCTGCAAGAGAAAATCAGCAGCTGCTTCAAATTATAGCGAGAACTTATAAAGGAAACCCACCTGACGCCGAGGAACTGTTGCTGCTTTCCTCTGTAACCTCAAGATAATTTTCGCTTACATAAATCTTCGTCCATATTTTGCTTTCCGAACAATTGTTTTGGTTGCACGTTGCTGAGCAAGATGAGGCGCGTACCAACTTATTGACCATCGGCGATATCATGCTGAATACATCAGTTCTAACCATATCACCGATGCTAGTAGCATTTCAGTACTTCAGTCAGTACTTATTATTAATCAAGGAAACATACAAGCGCCACAGAGAGATAAAGAGAAACAGCCTAGCAATCGTCTTCTGAAAGGAAAACCACACCCGCTTGCTTGAAGAGGAGGGGAAAATAAGGGAAAGAGAAGAGCACTTGAAAGGCAGACCATTCGGAAACCCCGACGGCCAATTCTGCCACTTCTGCCGTCTCTGCGAATCCCAAGTCCGGACTGTCCTTGACGCTGCATACGCAAACTATAATTGACTTCTTGAAAGCAAGCTCCTCGAAGAGACCCATAGTGCAGGTTGTTGCTTGCAGCGCAAATAGGACGTAAGCGAACGAGATGGAAGCACACAAAATAGGCGCTGAAGTACACCGGACAGAAGCACAGGCATGTGTGCATTCTATACTCCGTGTGGTTTAGTTATTTTGCACAGCAAGCAAAACGAGTGTGGACACACACGCCCACCTGTTCAACTTTTATATGGTTCAGGTGTTCGTCGTAATTGAGCAGGCATTCGAACGCAATTGAGCGAGGTAATGTTCTTTTCACGGTCCATAAATAAACGGTTGGAAGTGTGTACGTCGTTCGTGTACCCTTATTATAGAACAGAATGTCGCACACTTACTGCTACATCGTCTTGTCTGGACGACAGACGTTATTTGGAGAGAAAAATCTTGGAGACATGAACAAAACCCCGAAGTGCACTGCAGACAAGATAGCTCCTGACATTTTTAACAGACAGCGATTTCACCTCCAGCCTCTATAGCATCACTTCGCCCGCGCCAGTGCGTTGTGAACTGTGCTGTGCGCAGGACAGGTATGTACATCGCACGGGTACTTCGTTCACTGTACACTGTATACTTTTGACGTCAACCGTACCCCTACAAGAATCAGCATATATCTAGTGTTGCGTGTCTATTGACTTTCTATTGCTTTCTATTTCAAGAAATGCCTGTTGAGATGTAACTGAACACCATGCATTACTTCTGCAAGGGCTCTCTCTCTCTCTCTATTTTTTTTTTCGTTTCTTTCCCTCCTCTACGTGTGCAGCAGCAGGCCAGAGACAAAGTTCCTTCGGCCGGCCTATCTGCTTATCTCACAATAAAATTAAAAAAATTATCTCTAATCCAGTTTTCAAGAACGCAGAGCTACATTGAGAAGCCACCGTCGTGAATGAAAATGATGAGCAAGTGGCTTATGCACGTCTGTCTTATTCTCGAGGACAGAAGAAGAAGTTTGAGGTCTCGCGAAGCGCGAGCTACCGCTCCCAGGGATCTTGTTCGGACGGTTGAGCGCAGCTGAGGAAACCACGATGGGTTGCTTGCCGATGGTGAGTAGATGGACTGTTCTGGTTTGCGGTCAATCCTCTCAGTGGTTTCGCGAGGGAGCGGGCGATGTAATGGTCGATTGGGCACAAATTTCTTCTTATGTGCACGGACGTTGACACTGCTCTTACGGGCGACTCCTGGCATAGCGGTTTCTGCAATTGATAATCTCGCACGCGTTCACTTCTTTTTATAATTACGAGCCAGGTTAGCCAGAATAGACAGCGAATAATTAGGCGAGACGTGTCGCTGGATATAATACACTCGTTTCCTGCGGCTTTTATAACTACTCCTTTTTTTTGTGTGTGTGTGTGTGTATGTGACTCCAGCCAGATGTTTAATTATGCGGATGATAAGCAGCTTCTAAAAGTCGTTGAAGAAAAATTTTGCTGACAGCGAAACGCAGATAGCAGACAACAAATCCAAACTTGCTTTTGGACTGTTCGTGGGCGCGAAAAACCTTCCTGCTTTCGCAACAATCCCATCCAGTAGTAACACAAGTCCTTCGCAGATTCGTGTTATATACCGATATGACATTTAAAAATAATTGGCACCCTGCGTACTCTCATCTCTGACAACCGCTAATAAATATGAGTTCATCAAAATATTTAGTAGATGTAGGGAATTCGGTGAGAGTGTTCCAAAAGTTACTAAGAGAAACGTGAGGCGCCAACCTTGTCTAAAAACCGACATTCTCAGGTCATTAGTTCGCAAAGACAGCATGCTTAATAAACTAAAGCGAAAGTTGCAAAACGTCAGTTTAGAGAACAAGTGTAAGACATGTAAAAAAAAAAAAAAGCTCGAAAACCTCATCAGAATTTCTAAACGAAATTATTTAGACCCAAAAAATTAAGCAAGCGCATGGTAACTGCAAAGAAACATTGAAAGTTATAAATATTGCCATGAGCACGTGTAATAGAATCAGTCGGCGGTATTTCTGTAAATGGCACAACAGCAGGTGACCCTTCTGTAATTGCTGAAAGCATCAACAGTTACTTTGCAACAATGACATCTACTCTGACTACGAGCAATGCACATTCGGACACCGCATTGTTAACTATCAGTCCTAGTTCTTTCTTCAACCTAGTGACCCACAGGAGGTCAATAACGTAATATCTCCTTTAAATACTTCATCAACTAGTCTAGACTCCATTTCCGTGTCCTTGCTGAAACATTGCTCTATTTGCATATGTGGCACGTTTCCGGCGCAACTTACGATTTCCAAGGTTGTACCAGGGTATAAACACGAGATAAGATGGAAATGTCGAATTACCGTCCAATATCCAAAATTTTTGAGAAAGTACTGCTAACTGGTTTAAAAACGTTGTTCGTAATACACAATTTACGCGAAAGAGAAGTGCGGATATATAAGAGGAAAGTCGAAAGAAACTGCGTGAATTAACACCATTGAATAAACAAAAGCAAACTTTGAAAGAAATTTATTAACTATGGGTGTTTTATGGACATAACTAAGGTTTTATATATTCTTAATCACAATATATTGCTGGAAAAAACTTGAGAAATATTGTCACACCTTGCAACAGGTGCCACATAATTAAGGCTCATTCACACCCGCGAATGACAGTGGTTTCACGACCAAGTTGGTCACAAAGCGACCAGTCGCAAATGGTCGCTTTTCTCGAAAAGCGACTATTATGGGCCAGTCACTCGCTGCTCGATTTTTCAGTCGCGCGACCATGGTCGGAAAGCTGCTCAACCAATCAGCGCCATGTCGAAAGTGATGTTATGTGTTTTTATCCGGCGTCCTCCACGCCAAATGCAATGTCCACGCCACCATAGACTGCAGACCGGTAATTATTGTCTTGCCTTGTGATGCTGGGACGCAGCAGTTGCACGCAACGTGTCGAATGTACGCGGTCGCATTCACTGGAAGCTAAACAGCAGCAAAAGAAAGCACAACAAACACAAGCCCCCTTTTCCAGGTGCCGTTCGGTGGATGAGCACGCCACCGAAAGGTGAATAGCTTTGCTTTAATATTATGCACCGAATCTCATGCAATGCGAACTAGAAATTACAAGTTGCTCTCGATAATACTCGTTGTCATGAGCACAAAGTTCGGGCAGGAGGCGGATTGCGTGGCCGGCCACTTCACGCGAGCGGAGGCACGGGCGCACCCACGAGCGTCGTGTTTCTTCGGAGGCTTCCGCGCTGCCACAGCTGACACCACGGCGGAGCACATCAGCACAGGGACGACGTCTTCCTGTTCGCTCGAATCAAAATCCAGCCATCGCTCGAATCACAATACATGGCTGTTGCCGAAACGCGAAACCAATTTACACAGTGCCAGCGAAGTGCGCGCTAACTGCGTAGATCTCTGGAATTCTCGCTGAAGAACGAGAATGTCCGGGATTGCGACTTGCAGGTCGCGCTCAGCCGGGCTTGCCGGTGTGAACATCAGTCGCCTTCGGTCGCTTTTTGTTCGCGAGTCGCAAATGGTCGCGCGACCTCCTCTAGTCGCCGGTGTGAATGAGCCTGAAGACCCCGCGGTCCACGCGCGGGTGGTTGAGCTTTTCCGTTTGACCAGCTGGCGGTCAGAGACTCGGACTCAACGCTTCAAGTCGGCTATTCTCCCAGAACGTGACAATACGGTATTCGTGGCGCACCCTTAAGCGTCATTAGCAAACATTCGCGAAAACTTGTCTGCATTATGTGGCGGTTAATAACATGACGTTTTCATGAGTAAAAACTAACGGTGGAATACCCCATGAGATCCATATTATGCCATTTCTTTTTTCTGGCGTATATCAACGATTTACCCGACTATCTCTCAGAGGACTTAATCTTATATGCAGACGATACTAATATTTTCTTAGCAGCCGAAACGGAAACAGAACTTTACAAAAGAGGTAATGATGTTCTGCAAAAACTGTTGAGCTGGCTGGACTTATATAACGCAGCGAAAAATACCCGAAAGTACTCGCTGCGAAAAATACCCGATTAACGAACACTAAATCTCTAAATTCTAACAGCTGGCCCTTGCAAAATGTTAACGAGACGAAATTTTAGGAGTTTACCTTGACAGCCAACTACAATGGCATAAACACATCCACGAAACCACACTCGCTGTCTACAAGCAAATCCCAATATACCTTGTAAATTACGCCATAATTTTTCCGTTGCACACACTTCGTACTCTATTTCAGCTTCATACACTCGCATATTACATACGCAGTTACCATTTATGGACTCACGTACCCCACCACCTTATATTGCCCGGTAATGTTGCACGATATACTGCGCTTCGAGCTATGCTCTACTTAAAAAGAATAGACTCGGTTAGATTCGCGTACACTGTAAAATAATTTACACCCCTAAAAGGGAAAAAGGGTGTAAATGTGTCTATAAGTCACACCCTTAGGGTGTAATTTATATAAGTAACACCCGATGGGTGTGAGTTATAGACACATTTACACCCTTTTTAATTTTTAGGGGTGTAAATTATTGTACAGTGTACCCCATGCTTAAGAAGCTACCCGTAAAAGTTTGCATTCATTAATTACCATGTCCTTGCTTTGCTTTGCAAAATTATGCACACTATTATTTTTTGCCTTTCTGTAAAAATTGCTTCTCTGAATATTGCATACCCGCTACGATCAATCAACCCGAAAATACTAGTTGTGCCGAACGTTCGTATTAATTATGGCTCATTTCCCTTTTCATATGCTGTATCACAGCTTTGGAATAAATTACCGACAGATCTAACATCACAACAGCAGTTTCTTGTCTTCTGCCAATAGGACGCCGAGTGGAGAAATTCTTGCGCGCGTTTTGCGAGTCGAGACTACACGCAGATGAATGTTCGCTTCGTATAACCAGAGTCCTTCTATGTGGACGGACTGTGGAAAATATGGAAGGACTCTGGTACTACTAACTTTGCAGCGAAACGCTGCCCTTTCCTAAACGCATGTCTTCAGCGCGCTGTGGATTATTTGCGGGCTGCGGATACCGAACGCCGACTGCATATTGTCATGCTGTTCTAAATAAGTAAGGTCATAAGTAAGGTGTTGTGAATTAAGCTGCTAGTTTGGCGGTCATTTGTGCAGTAACGCTAGAGATTACGGATTCTGCTGGTAATTGTAATTGCAGGTACGATTTGGGTGGCTATAGAAAAAAAAACATAATGATAAACTGTCGACGCTTCTTCATTTCCACTGTAATAGTTCAGCGAAATCGAAAGAAAGAAACAAACACTTTGATACTCTGTCCGCAGACGAAGCATGGTTATGAAAACGAGCATCGCTACTTTATGGCATGAATCTCAACTACTGTGCCAAATTGTCGCGTTGTTATGAAACTTGGTCGCCGAAAGTCGGCAATGTCTTTGTGTACGTCGCAGTCCGGCAACCGACTGGGCTTCTCGCAAGTGACCAAGAAGCCCAAGTTTCTCTACGTGGAGGGCATCCGGCTGTCGCCCGCGCTGACGCAGGAGAGCATCATCTTCTCGCTCAACTTCGACCCGCTAACCACGGACATCGTGATCGACTCGTATCCCGGCTGCGGCAGCTCCTGGGTCGTGCAGATCGTCCACCTGCTGCTTAACAACGGCCACCTCGGAAAGATCGCCGAGTCGCTCACCAGGGAGGTCTGCTACCTCGAGGCTGAAGGGAACCAGGTATACGTGTACGTGAGCGTGAACGTGTGCGTGAACGTGTGCGCGTGCGTGTGTGTGTGTGTGTGTGTGTGTGTGTGTGTGTGTGTGTGTGTGTGTGTGTGTGTGTGTGAGAGTGTGTGTGTGTGTGTGTGTGTGTGTGTGTGTGTGTGTGTGTGTGTGTGTGTGTGTGTGTGTGTGTGTGTGTGTGTGTGTGTGTGTGTGTGTGTGTGTGTGTGTGTGTGTGTGTGTGTGTGTGTGTGTGTGTGTGTGTGTGTGTGTGTGTGTGTGTGTGTGTGTGTCAGCTCACTGAGAGTAAGGCGCATACATAAGAGGTCGAGCGCGATGAAGGGAATCATCTGAGACAATAAGCCCCAACGTATGCTTCAAAGCCAAAAATAATGTTTAAAGCCATGATGATATGAGGGCGCACTTGTCTCGAAATAGCACAAAGCAGCACTCTGCCGGATTCTTTGGTGGTACCGCTTCCAATAACATTACCGCCATCCATGGTCATTTCCCACATCTCTAGTCACTGTCATCATTTTAATAGTTATATATTTTACGCAAGTTACAGCGACTGATTTTAGGCCTATTTACAGCCACTTAACATACACCATTCACAGTACATTCCTCTATTTCATAAACAACTCATCGGAAACTCATTACCATGTGTATGGCGCTCTTTGGCCATATCTGGCCCTTGCGCCATTAAACCCCACTAATCATCATCATCAACATTACCGCCACCATCAAAAGGATAGTGAATGACATTTTTTTGGGGTGTAATGAAAATCGTCATGTTAAAACCTTTGCGAACTGTATTACCATGATGACTGGCGATTTGGCAAGGACCGATAAGGCAACAATTCTAAACAAATGACACGTTTGTGCGTAGCTGATAGCAATTACGCTAATGTTGTTTCGCATCGTTCATTATGTCTTTAACCACGAGGAACAGCATTTGCGCATCCTCGAAGCTAACAAAGAAATGTCTGCAAGGAGCATAGTTGTGACTGGTGGGTCATATACCACGCAAACAGATTCAGGAGACTAAGGAACGAGTTAGCGGGTCAGTATATTGCCCTAGCAATGTACTCGTTTCGGTGTTCCTTTTCAGTCGGTTGAGATTGACCAGTGCACTATGGAAAATGCATTAATTGAAAAGGGTGTACCGCACAGCCTGTCATTATATAGGTCCCGCTTGATCTGCAGGTCGACTCTTACCGGGCTCCGCGCATCATCAAGACGCACCTGCCGTTCAATGGCATAGCCTACAATCCTTCGGCCAAGTACATCTACATCGCCCGCAACGTCAAGGACTGTATCGTGTCCATCTACCACATCATGAAGACGTACCCCGACGACTATCAGTTCCAGAACGGGACGTTCGAGGACGTCTTCGAGTGCTTCATCCGGGGCGAGATGGAGTACAACGACTACTTCGACCACCTGCTGCCCTGGTGGAGCTACAAGAACGAGCCCAACATACTGTTCCTCGTCTTCGAGACGATGAAGAAGGAGCCCAAGGAGCACGTGCAGATCATCGCCAAGTTCCTGGGCGGTGTCGCCAACGAGTTCATCCAGGATCAGAACAAGCTGCAGTCCCTGCTGCGCCTGACCAACATCCTCTTCATGAAGCTCAAGGCGCGCGAGTACGCCTCGGTCATGCCCAAGAGGAAGTTCTTCGTCCGGGAGGGCGTGATTGGCCAGTGGAAGAACTTCTTCACGGGCGAGCAGTCGCGCCGCATGAACAACAAGTTCTTCCAGAGAACCGTCGACACGCCCATGAACCTGCTCTGGAAAGGCATGGGCGTCTTCGACTGACTGCTCTCACGCGTGCTTCTTTGGCGACTGCCGTGGATGCGCATAAATTATTTATTTTTTAAGCAGGGGCGGCGGGTGCTTAACTTGCCTTAGGCCTGGTAGTTTGTAGTTTAGATAGGTGTTTCATGAGTTAGTGTTTCAATAAATTGTTCACGATTATTCTGTAGTGAGCGATGCGCAGCATGTGGAGAGCGTAAAATGTTTGCAGGTGACACCACATGTCCAGGCAGCGTGGAGACTATATTCTAGCTGTGTCCACATGATTTAGAAAATAGAGGATACTGGGAATATATTTTTTATAACCTACTTTAATCGCATACGCTGGAGGAGGTTATTGAGAAAAACCGCTCGACAAGTTGTCAGCGCCTAATGACACCTTATTCGCGATCACAATGCTTATTCTAACTTGTAGCACTACTTACTAGCTTCGTAGAATGTATTAGTAATCTTGAATTACCCTTTCTACGTGTAAAAGGGCGTCTGCTCCACCTTGAATTATCAGCACCCGTAATTTGAGAGGGTTCTCAAATGTTATAATTCTTCGGATAGTTTTTCCCGGGCCACCGCCGTTGCGCTGTTTTTAAATCTGTTTTCCCTACTGTGTGACCAGATTCACCTGCGTTGCAGAGTTAGTGTAAATTATAAACACTGCATGCATCGAGTATGTTTCACAAACAGATTGCATTTGCGATGCTGGGCATCGCTGCTTTACAACGCTTTGAACTTTCAAGCTTACGTGGCTTACGTGGCTTACACAACCAAGCCTCACCGACCGTTTTCATTTTCACATGAACAACTGTTGTTCCTGGCAATATGGCCACAGTTGGCGGCACACACACAACACGTAACGAGTCGAAACAAATGGTGACACCACGACTGGGGACCCACCTAAACTCCGACAGCGGCGACTGTTTTGTCCCTGACGTCATTACCAGGTCTTTGTCGTGTTGTTCGTGAGAACCTGACTCGTTATGATCAGTTCACCTATAACAATTAAAACTAGCAAGGCCTATAACCTATAACAACTACCAGGGCCACTCGATGCACATCAAGGCTGTCTTGTCCCTGACGTCATTACCAGGTCGTTGTCGTGTTGTTCGTGAGAACCTGACTCGTTATGATCAGTTCACCTATAACAATTAAAACTAGCAAGGCCTATAACCTATAACAACTAGCAGGGCCGCTCGATGCACATCAAGGCTGTCTTGTCCCTGACGTCATTACCAGGTCGTTGTCGTGTTGTTCGTGAGAACCTGACTCGTTATGATCAGTTCACCTATAACAATTAGAACTAGCAGGGCCGCTCGACGCACATCAAGGTCATTAATAATATGTTCGTGACGACACAATATGGCGAATGGAGGGCACACATTTACACACCTGATATTTTGAAAAAGAAAGCTTAGCACAGTAAATTTTGACAAGGCTGAACGTTTTCGCGCGCAGCGCCATGGATAACATATAGAGGGGAAAAACGTTGTGTTCGCTCCACAGATGGGCAATCTCGGCACCCTTGGTTCGCTCCTGGAAGAGAAGCTGTAGGTCCACGGGCTTGAACTGGCAGCACGTGAAGTAGTTGTCGCAGAAGCCAGCTGTCGTCACGCGTGCTAACGCCCTGTCGGGTGCAAAGGAGAAGGACCCGGGAGCCGGTGCCAGTCTGACCTAAGCGTTCGCGCTCGTGTTCTTTTCTGCATGCACGTCGCGTTGGTCGTTCAGCGAAACCTTCAGTGGCCTGTATACCCTGCAGCAAACTGATGAGGCACTGGAGTGTGGAGCTACGTGGCGTGCTATGGCGGTGGACGCTGGAGACTGCATGCTCGAGATTGGGCACACGATGCTTTAATGCAAATCAACATGTCGCGCCGGACTACGTGCGTTCGAATGATTGCGCTCTTGAATGGGGCAGCGCAGGTGTGAACCCGCTTCCGGTCGATGACCTTCGACCAGGCCGGCCAGCAAAAAGGGGTGACCGGGAGAACTGTTTCGCCGTCCGAGAGCTTCTCTTCGCGCCCCAGGTCGGCTCGAGCCGCCAGGACAGAAGGAACGTACGTTCCCGGCCAAACAGGCCAATCGGATGAGCCCCTGGTCCGTTTGGGGGCGGACAGCAGTACCTATGCCGCTGCTGCACGGGGCCCTCGGAGCAAAGAAAGAGGGAAAAGCGGCGGCCCGTCTGCGCGCGCGAAGTATGAAAGCGACTCCGCCGCGGTGCGGCCCCTATGCCCAAAACGCGTTGTGCTTCCACTTCAATGCCATACTTTTATTGCGATAGCAATTATATGGACACTCCAAAGCAGATTTCTGCCGTCGGCGTCGCCGTCGCCGTTGCCGTCGCCGTCGCCGTCGCCGTCGCCGTCGCCGTGAGGTTCTGTATGACGTCAATGGAGATGAAATCGTCGCCGCGCGCCGCCGAACGCTGTATGTGCGAGTGAAAGGGTGCGAGGGACGCGCGCTTTTACGGGGAGTGAACCCATGGCGGAGAACAAACGCGCGTTCTGCGCCGTGCGTTAAGGGCTGCAGAAGTAGGCGTCTCTTTCCTCCTTTACAATCACCATATATGTAGAGCAAACGCGCCTTCTTCGGACGCACGAAAGGCCGTGGGGTGGATGGGGAGGGAAGGGAGGCGACGTTTAGCTGCGGCACCAAGTGCCTATTTATATCAGAGGCTCCGGCAACAGTCACCAACGCCGCACGCATTTTCTGCGAACGCGGGCAAAACGCCGACGGCGTCGACAACAGTTCTGTGTGTTGCCGGTGCTGCTGCATGTCCAAGTTTATACAGCTGATAAAGCTACTATCATTACTCCGTATAGCTCTCTACAAATTTGCTATCGCAATTGATGCTTCGCCTTTCAGGTGAAACTGCGACAACTTTTTGCGAAGTACGAGCAATACTTTTTGGCACGGCGACCGAGAGCGTTCCGTTCTCCGGTAGGATGGCCGTGCCTGAGGAAATGACTATAGACGTACAGTATATGGGCCCGGAGTATGGACTATATCATGTCTCCGTCTCTCTGACATCGCGCCTCAGTCACCGTTTACTACTTGATCAATCTTTACACTGTCTTAATTTAGTATGCCACTTATTTTGCCGTCTGTTGATCCATTTCGACAATTCAACCGTAATTCGATCTATTCTCTAGGGCTTGGGCACTCAAGCTCTGCTACTTCTCTTGTTTCTTTTTGTTTTATGTGCAACACTTACGTAATTTCCTATTTATATGATGCATTAGTCAAATCAGTCCTTATTTGAGTTGCTGATTAACAACAACAACAACAAAAAAGTCAGATAATGTTGTGTTCTATTCCACCCCCCCCCCCCCCTCCCTCCCCCTTCACTGCGGCAAACGTTATCGCCAGTTGTAACCCATCCGGCCTTGAAAGCTAACACTCATTGACAACAATTTTTGACAGTCATTGAGAACAAGTTTAGTGATAACAAAATACCAAGCTGTCAAAAGAAATATCTGACCAGTTTACTTTTGCATGGGCCAGGTCTTGTCGCTGCACTCTACACGAACAATCCGACCAATACAAGAACAAATCCCGAACGTGGCTGGATATATTCCAGCTATTAGAGTATTACAGAGCATCCAGGATGACAGAAGCAACTTTTTTTTTTGTCTCCTAATACGGCAGTCAGTACTGTTCAACAACAAGAGGCAATGTATTGTGAGTATTCAAAATAAGATAAACCTCCTAAATCGCGGGACAAAATCGTCACGCGCTGTTTCGCCGCGTCAAAGCGATGTCACGTAATCAAACTTTCGACGCCAGAACGATTGCAGCGCCGGGAGGAGATTGTTCAATTTGGTATGCTATTTTATACAGTCGCAAACTTTCGTTTTATAAAGAGAGTCGAATGGTAAAACTTTAGTTGAATGAAAAATAGGTATCCTGCTGTCTGTCACATTGTGTGAGAAGGCCAACGCTCCCGTTGAAAACCACGTTTGGAAAGATGATGATCGTTGTTAGCGTGGCCTGTGACCCCTACACTATGGTATCTCTGACGGCAAAGCCAGAACCTGTAGGCCCGGTGCCATACACATGCTAACTGCCGTATAGCTGTGAGCGAGGTGGTCCCATAGTCGACCATATATGCATGGTCTATGATATATGCAAAGGCTATCTGGTCATGGCAGATGCGTCTAATAAATAAATAAATAAATAAATAAATAAATAAATAAATAAATAAATAAATAAATAAATAAATAAATAAATAAATAAATAAATAAATAAATAAATAAATAAATAAATAAATAAATAAATAGAGAGGACTTACATAAAACTGACCGGATGCAGGTGAGGAAAGAGAATGGAAGTAATTTTATTCAGGGCTCAAAGAGTGACCACATGGAATGTGCAGCGGACTTGTTTTAGGTGTTGGCGCCGCTCCGCGTCGGCTCGCCTCTTACGCGCCTCGCGATGACTGTGCCACAAAGTGGGTCGAATGTGTTCCGCATGGCTGTGCTTAATAATAATAAAAAAAAAAAATCACCCGGAAGATTATGCTTACGTATAGAGGACGAAGCATAAGCTGTTTAGTGGCAGGAGGAAAAAAAAAACGAGGGAAAAAAATATCTCTAGAAGTTTATTGATGACAAGGCTTCGTCATTGTTACACACGGCTTCAGTAATTTTGTTGATTTTGAACGAGAAGAAGAGAAACAAAGGGGTTCGATTAATTGTTAATCACGACCATGAAAGCAAACAGGCAATGAAGCTAAGGAAAGCATAGGGGTAATCAGCTGTGGTTAAAATTGAAATATAAAAAATGTCACAGTTTCGCCCTAAGGGCGAAGCAATGAATGCGATAGCAACACAGCAATCTCATACGAAGTAAGGTGAGCGGCTTTGGTAGCAACAACACGCAGAACTGTTGTCGACGCCATCGGCGTTTTGCCCGCGTTAGCTCTAAATGCGTGCGGCGTTGGTGACTGTTGCTGGAGCCTCTCATATAAATAGGCACTTGGTGCCGCAGCTAAACGTCGCGTCCCTTCCTTCCCCCTCCCCCACGGCCTCTCGCGCGTCTGAAGAAGGCGCATTTGCTCTACATATATGGTGATTGTAAAGGAGAAACGAGACGCCTAATTCTGCAGCCCTTAAGCGAGCACGGCGCAGAACGCGCGTTTGTTCTCCGCCGTGCGTTCACTCCCCGTGAAAGACGCGCCCCTCGCGCCCTTTCACTCGCACATACAGCGTTCGGCGCGCGGCGACGATTTCATCTCCAAATGACGTCATACGGAACCTCACGGCGACGGCGACGGCAACGGCGACGGCGACGGCAGAAATCTGCTTTTGAGTGTCCATATAATTGCTATCGCAATAAAAATAATTAAGAAAAGAGAAATGACCGTGGACGAAAAGATAACTCGTCGCCGGTGGGAATCAAACTCGCAGCTTTCGCATTACATGTACGATGCCCTACCAATTGTGCTACAGCGATCGGCAATCAAACTGTGAATTTTGGTTAGTTTTAGTTAATTAACCTTAGTCAATGAAAACCACATCACTGTCTTTTCCTTTTCTTTTTCCTTCTCTATTTCTTCTTTCTTTTCTTTTCTCCTTTCTTTTTTTAATGCTTTTCTCCGGTCAATCAACTTTTACGTCTCTCCTTCTTGGGTACACTGAAAGAATCCCGTACAGCCATTCTGCAGTGGACATAAATTGGCTGATGACGATGAAGGTGTATGACGCTTCTAACTTAATGGGTCACTGTACATGTGTAGGTCGCCAGATCTATACTACAGATTGAAAATGAATCTGAGCTGACATAGCTTCGCTGGAATTCAGCTTTTTCCACCAATCCCGCGTCCCGCAAACATCTGTGGCCAACTGCCACGCACCGCGGCTCAGCCATCCGGTCGTTGCACCGATCTGCAACCGCACACACGACTAGGATCGGCCGGCGTAACGTTACACAGGGACGACAGAAGGGAAACGAGACGTGCTGTAACCGAGAACGGTTATGCTGGCCTAACCAGCCGATATCCACTGACTATAAGCAAAATACCCACGTTACACGGTACAAGTCTATTTTTCACGCGTTGAGGCTGGTACGAAAGTATCACAATTCGTATGGCGTCCGTCACTCGATCGTTCGAGCGAGCGTTGCCAACGTCGTCGGGCAATGCGCCCGACGTTTTCCGGCTCGGCGACAGCATGCGCACGGCGATGCATCGCAAGGGCGGCGACCTCGAAAGCTTCTCCAGCGACTTCCGCCGCGTCCACAAAGCGGCGACCTTGGCGACGGCCTTATCCCCCCCCTTGTCGGGGAAAAGTCGGTGACCGGAGAAAGGAAGAAAAGGGGGCCGCAGCAGCTCTGCAGAGACTGCGCATGTCACGACGCGAGAGCGAAACGAAGGCTGAACCGTTGCTGAAGTCGTGATCGGGACCGGCATTCGTGGCGACGCGACGCTAGCGACGCTATAGCGACAACCGTATGCAGCCAGCTTTCGTTCCTCGACCATGTCGTTCTCGACTCGGTGTTGCGGATAAATGAATCAAAGAGGACAATTTTGTGAGCAGATTTTAGAAAACTCCGGAACCAGGAATTGGAGCTAGGAGAGATAGAGAGAAAACTTTATTGCAGCTTTATGAAATTATGTGAGAGTGTATAGAGCCTGTAGCATGCTGCGTTCACCAGATGTCGATTCGACCAAGGCAGCAAGCAATCGTTGATCTTGGGTCTTGGCGGCTTGAGTCACCCAACGGTGGAGGGGGAGGGAGAATTTGAGAGGAGTAGTGGGGTGACATGTAGCAGTGCCAGAAGGCAAGAGGAGAGAAGAAGCGTTAGAGCTTACTGCAGAAATAGCAAGAAGCGAATTGACCCGTTGGTGTGGTCTTGGCGCCTATAGTTTCGTTTTTGTTTTTAATGACTGCTGCAGCAGAAAACTTTAAAAAGAGTTGACTGCTTGTCGAACTAAATGTATTTAGATGCAACAAATGGGAGCTGAATTCGGCGCTGCATTTCGCGAAATTTAGTGTCATTTCATATGCTACGTGGCAGCATGCAGATCCGTCCTTCTGGCGAAGCCGCACTTAGGCTTGTCGGCGGGCACGGAAGTTGGACAAAGCACAGTGCCATGGGAAAAATTCGGAACGTTTCCAGTCTCAAATTGAGATGCCTAATTTTTTTATTACGTGTACCAAGGTGAGGAGAAGGGGTTTTGGCCAGCTCTGAGTCGCCTGTATACAATTATTGCTTGTCGCGTTTATGTTTTCTTTCAAGAGAAAAGGGAAGGGGAGAGTCGACAGCCTGTTGTAGTTTCGCGCTTTTTTTTAAAGCCGTATATAAGATGTGAATTTAGCTTGAGCATATTCTCGCCGCCACGAGCCCTTTCGCATCGGGAAGTTTCAAAGCCGGGCTGAATTTACGCGTTTTATTTTTGGTGCACAATGGCTGTCTGAGAGAATAGCAACCAGAAAAACCGTCACCATCATTGCTATGCGGTATTGCTGGAAAACAGACTGTGCATCACTGTGTTAACACATGGATTGATTGATTGATTGATTGATTGATTGATTGATTGATTTCTCTAAAGTTTTGACAGCCAAGCTTGAGGTTTGCATAATAAAGCGGAAAGCTCCAGTATAATTTAGGCAGTCTGGCATTCTGTAACGTGCACGCTTTTGTTAGAAAGTGTACTTTAAAAAAAGACAACTATATATTGTATTAACTATATGAAAAACAAAATGATACAACTGCTGTTCGAAAGGTACGTTTAGAGGGATTGAGAAATAACACGCCCTAGCTGCTTTTGAATGTATACCCTATAAGGAAACCATATACTCAAGAAGGAACGTGTGTGGCACTACGCACGTGTTCATATGCGCAGTGTATGCCGATAGCTTCAGTTAACTTTGGGTGCGCTTTTTCTTTCTTTTTTCTTTCTTTTTTACAACTGCCAAATAGAGATTTTTTTAGATCAGCCTTGAGTTTTTTCTACGCGGCGCAGTGCCACCGCCTCAGTTGTAGCAAGCCGCTTCTGTCTCCGACTCTGATTCTATGAATGGAAAGAGGTGCACACCATAGTTTCCCACAAGCATCGCTAGAGGGAAATATGGCGCTGCGATTCCTCGGGTATACCAATTAATGGCTATATAGTACATGGATTTGTCTAATCTCGGTGCTTGTAGCTCCAGACGTTCTTGCTGCTTTATTTCTTACGCTTCATTTTTCTAAATTTCAAAGCAACCATACACAGCCTTTTTTAATCACATGAAGGCCATCGGATAAATCTCCGCGAGTTGCGATTTGAGGCACACGACTGTGTGACCGAAAAAATAACTGCGCGTCGGAAATGGTGCTCTTAAAGCTCGGAGTTTTTCTTATGGAAGTGCAGTGAATTACTACAGGAGATGCCGAAAATGTCCACCGCCGGTTTGAAAACATGCAGTCGGCACACGGCACTGCGTAATGTTAAACACTCGGTGGAGGTTGCATGGGAGTATCTGCGCAATGCGCTCGCCAACGGTTTTCTGTAGCTTCTCCAGTTTGTGAAGATTGTTCTCGCATACACCCGCCTTGAGTGCAGGCAGACATTATCGGACCAACTACAGGTCTTGCGCTATCATATCGCACGCGAAACTGCGATGTCATTCACAATTATTATTATATTTGTGTTCATTTTCTCACTGCACAGTTACCTTTCGGTCACGCAGCATAATAACGTGATATGTTGTTGTATATACAAATAACTAATTAAATTGTAAAGTCACGAGGTCATTTTAAGCCAGAAAAACGGAGTTTATATAGGTGAAATCCACGTATTATATACCCATTACTCCAATGCTATAGCAGGCTGAACAGTCATGCGTACACTTGCCACTCGCGTGTGTACACTCGCGCCAAATTTAGCGTATTTGCACGTAAATAAACGCACCACGACTATAACGGGAGGAGGGGAGTGGAGATCTCTCGGAAGAAGGAAACAATAAAAACATTAAGATTGTAACGCGAAGCGATACTGCAAAGAAAGAGGAAACGATGCGTGAAAGTGGATGCTCGCGTGACAATTTATTCATCGTTATACACACTGCGAATTGCCGTCGCAAAAGAAAGTCAAAGGTCGAGTGCATACACTCGTTGTCGCACTGCTGACGTCATTGTCGCTGTTGGCGAGAACGGCGTCGCGTCCTCAATGTCACCAAGATTATTGAACAGGCAGCGCTTCGGAAATACCCGCGACATCATTCGAGCAAGTGAAATCCTTTCACGCATCTGTGCGGTGATGCACCGCGAGACTTCGAAGACGACGCGCCGGTCGTCTTGCTCAAGGTTGCGATTCGTACGCCGTATAACCACACTGATGCGTCAATATATAACAGCGTTCTAGATCGGGAGAAGAAAGGCAGCTGCGCATTGCACAACTGCCAGCTCGCTGCGGAGGGCACGCGCAGGAATTAAGGCTCCGTACGCGGTAGCCATCGCGATGCATGCGGCATGTATGCAGGGTTTCCCAACTATATAATGCACCAAGATTTAAAAATATGCAAATGTCATATAACTGGACAGAATCAAGGTAATGTGTATTGCCGTCGCTCGGAGATACTCAGATATATATATATATATATATATATATATATATATATATATATATATATATATATATATATATATATATATATATATATATATATATATATTCCACTTAATTACTTAGTCTTAATTAATTAATCAACGTCTCAAATATTATAATTAGATGAAAGGTGTGATTGAGTAACTTGTACAGCAACACGAAAAACTCCTGATACAGCTTTCTGTTGCTGAGTACGTGCTACATAAAAGTGTTAATCCGAACGTGAAAGAATGAATGAATGAAAAACTTTATTTCATGAGCTTTTGAAGCCCGCGAATATAGACGCAAAGTGCTTCGAGCGGGGAGTCGCGCGGTAATTTTGCGCGGTAAGTTCATTAATTACGACTAATTATGAAATTAGGCGGAACGCAAGAAATAATCTGAGTATTTCCAAGCGATAGCAAACAACATTACCATGGTTCTGTCGAGATACGTGGCATTGGCATATTTTTAAATATTGGTGCGTGATAGTTGGACACCCTGTATATAGTGGTTTAGCTCACTTCAATTTGAAGCCTATAGAGGAAACTAAAAAAATTTAATGAAATAAATACGTGCTATAGTCATGTCACGTGCGATTTAATGAAATAAATACGTGCTATAGTCAAGTCACGTACGAACCCGAATATACCGCGAGGCGTGTTCTGAAGCTGGAAATTTCGGGGGGAAAAGCTCGCGTTATATTCGTGTAAATACGGGTATGCACACTGAAGAATTTAACACCCTTAAGAACGTTAAAAGGGTGTTTTCTCAATTTACACCCTTAATTGTGTCCATTTAGCGTTAATTTTACTCCAAGCACCTTAGATTAAGGGTGTGATTGAAAAAATCAAAACACAATAAACATTAACACCGTAAGGAAAGAATTAACGCCCTATACGAAAGGTGTTCGCACGTTCACTAACGTTGAAAACTGTCCTTGTAGTTGTAGTAAGGTTAGGTTTCAGGCGTAACGAACGCATTTTATTCGATACAATTAAGATGTGACCTAGTACAATGTTTCTCATGAAATGAGGCAGCTGGAATTTCTGGACAATTTACACATATGGATACTAATATTTTAAGAGTTAAAACGTTGCGTCTGTGGGCGCAGTGGTTAGGATGTCTGGTTTTTCACGTGAAGTCCCTGGGTTCGAATCCACCTCCATGCGTTTCTTTCGTAACCTATTTAAGGATGGATTGTTTCTCCTTTGATGCCGTTTGTGTAGTAACGCTAATAAATAACACGTAAACAGTGTAAAGTATAACGAGCTGAGGGCGACATTTTTCTTTTATTTCGCTTCTAAGTTTAGCCAAGCACCCTTCCTTAAGGGTGTTAATCAGATAAGGGTGCCTGTATTTTAACACCCTAAGAGGATGCCCGTCTGGCAACAAATTGATTCATACCCGTAAGAGTTGTTACGATGTTTAGTGTGTACCTTCAGTAATTTCTGTAGGAAAGACTATGGCGCATACAGGTGTCGCTTGTGTTATATATGCGTGTCAATCGCCGTGGTGGATCACTGGCTATGGAAGTTTGCTGCAAATCTCGAGGTCGCCGGTTCGAATTCCGGCCGCAGCGGCCGCATGATGGTAGGGGCGTGAAGCAAAGGTGCTCGCGCACTTAGATTTAGGTGAACGTTAAAAGAAATCCCAGGTGGTCCAAATTAATCCGGAATCCCTCCAATACTGCGTGCCCCGTAGCCCACTTTGCAATTTCGAGACGCTAAATCCTAGACTTTATACGTATATATACTATGCCGCAATGCCTCACGTATACGTATACGCAATGCCTCACAACTTCATGTGTACCTGAGAGCTGGAAGAACGCCAACATTGCACTAATCCATAAGAAGGGAGACGTTAAAGAACTGAAGAATTATAGACCCATTAGCTTGCTCTCAGTATTGTATAAAATATTCACCAAGATAATATCCAATAGAATCAGGGCAACACTTGACTTCAGCCAACCAAGAGAACAGGCTGGCTTCAGGAAGGGATATTCTACGATGGATCATATCCATGTCATAAATCAGGTAATCGAGAAATCTGCGGAGTACAATCAACCTCTCTACATGGCTTTCATAGATTATGAAAAGGCATTTGATTCAGTAGATATACCAGCAGTCATAGAGGCATTGCGTAATCAAGGAGTACAGAATGCATACATGAATATATTGGCAAATATCTACAAATATTGCACAGCTACCTTGGTTCTCCACAAGAAAAGTAGAAAGTTACCGATCAAGAAAGGGGTCAGGCAAGGAGACACAATCTCTCCAATGCTATTCACTGCATGCTTAGAAGAAGTATTCAAGCTCTTAGACTGGGAAGGCTTAGGAGTGAGGATCAATGGCGAATATCTCAGCAACCTTCGGTTTGCAGATGACATTGTCCTATTCAGCAACAATGGAGACGAATTACAACAAATGATTGAGGACCTTAATCGAGAAAGTGTAAGAATTGGGTTGAAGATGAATATGCAGAAGACAAAAATAATGTTCAATAGCCTGGCAAGGGAAAAGAATTCAGGATCGCCAGTCAGCATCTAGAGTCTGCAAAGGAGTGCGTTCATCTAGGTCCATTACTCACAGGGGACCCTGATCATGAGAAGGAAATTTGCAGAATAAAATTGGGTTGGAGTGCATACGGCAGGCATTACCAAATCCTTACTGGGAGCTTACCACTGTCGTTGAAAAGAAAAGTGTACAATCATTGCATTCTACCGGTGCTAACATATGGGGCAAAAACTTGGAGGTTAACAAAAAAGCTCGAGAACAAGTTAAGGACCGCACAAAGAGCGATGGAACGAAAAATCTTAGGACTAACGTTAAGAGACAGGAAGAGAGCGGTGTGGATCAGAGAACAAACGGGGATAGCCGATATTCTAGTTGACATTAAGCGGAAGAAATGGAGCTGGGCAGGCCATGTAATGCGTAGGATGGATAACCGGTGGACCATTAGGGTTACAGAATGGATACCAAGAGAAGGGAAGCGCAGTCGAGGACGGCAGAAAACTAGGTGGGCTGATATGAAGTTAGGAAATTAGCAGGCGCAAGTTGGAATACGCTAGCGCAAGAAAGGGGTAATTGGAGATCGCAGGGAGAGGCCTTCGTCCTGCAGTGGACATAAAATATAGGCTGATGATGATGATACTATGCCGCGTGTCACCGCTTATGGAGGGCGCAGCCCTCATCAGCGCCAACTCGGAACCCTGCGCGACTATCTGCATGCATTGCTGCGAGGACGAAACCTTCCCTTCGCTGGTTTTCTTTTTCTTTCTTTCTTTTTTTCAAGGTGAGCTGCACTGTCGTTACGCTTGACTTGCCTGACACCTGCGCGCGGCCAAGTGCGTCAACAGTGCATTTGTCGAGCCGGGAAGTCATTCGAGCAGCCCGTTTCTTTTCTGTCACGTCGCAGAAACGGTCGACGACGCACGTTATTGTTTAGGGAAA